>NW_028301541.1:11587500-11680000 GCF_042242905.1 Orbicella faveolata
TGTCATCTTTGGCGGGACTGCCCGTATATAGTGTGTTGGATACACCGTTTAGGCTACTGGGCCTTCCTTATGTTCTTACTTGCGTGTTGCAGCTTTTTTTTCTATTTGTTTCACATTTCTTGTTGTTATTTTTCAAGTCTACAAAGTGGATGTGCGTTTGCTTAAAAGGTTGCACTTAAGAGATCCAGAGCCTCGCAAGCTAGTTAGCGGAATGTCTTCCCTTGCGTGCCACTAAAGCAAAGGCCCTTCAACAACAGCGCGTTATTCAAGTGCCTTTCAAAAATTTAGAGAATGGTCTTTGTGCTTTGAAGAAGTCGCTTGTTTGCCGTCTGACGAGATGTCAATAGCTCTTTATTTGGAGATTTTGCTACAGCAGAATTCCCCCTACACCACGCTTGAGGGTCCTTGAGTCAGCCTGTTATGGCATAAACTGGGCACACAATCTGTATGGCCTTTCCAAGTTCTTGTGATCCTAAATTGGTAAGAAATGTGTTCGAGGCGGCTAAAATGGAACTTGCAAAACCTATTTGCAAAAAAAGGGGGTGGGGAGGTGGAGGGGGGGGGGGGGGGCTTTTACTCCCGAGATGATTTTGAGGATACGTAATAGGTTTGCGGGCCCCAACGCTTACTTTGCTGATCTTCGCTTAGCTGCTATTTATGGCGCGTTTTCAGGGTCAAAATTAAAAACTAACTTTTCCACCTTTCCTTACCTGCTAAGTAAAATGTCTGTCATTTCCTGTCTTTGAAATTAGACAGTACGCATGTCTTTTGACCTCCGAAACAATACATTCCGCGTTTCCTGAATACTAAAATCATAACATCCGGCATATTTTGACCTTTGAAGAAAATTCTCCGCGTTTCCTGACTTCTCTCGAATTTTAAGTCCGGCATGTTCTGACTTTCAATGTAATTAGTTACCAAATGTTGTAATATTTAGTTTAAACATCTCAACGTAACATCCCATACTGACACCTGACAAGCAATTTAGTTCATAATGAAATCTCGCCGCTGAGCCGACATTTTGATTTGCAAAATTTGTAAATGCGCGTTTTCTGACTTTTCGATTCTACCAGGCGTCTTTTCCGCGCAAGCCTGGATCCCCTGATGCAAACCTAGTGCCAGGACCCAAGGGGTCGGGGTTTTCCCGGGGATTTATTAATGGCGTCGACGGCACAAGAGCAATTCTTGAGCAGTCTTCGCCATACATCATTCGACCTTGCAAGGAGACTTCAACAGGACACAGTTAGTGAAGATGTGGCTGATTATGTTCTGTTCCGATTGGAACAAATTTCTCGCCATTTGGTTCGACTTGCTGACAACATGCAGGTGTTTGATACAGTTCGACCCTCACTCGCCACTGTGACGCGAATGTTGTCGGAGGTAGAGCGGAATTGGTATCATTCCTCCCCAGCAGTAGCAAACCAGCCTAGAACGGTTGGGCGTCCTAGGTTCGAGATTCCACGGGAGCAGCTGCAATATCTTGCCGATTATGAAATCAACTTACCCGACATGTCCAGAGCCCTTGGTGTGAGTGAGAGTACCATAAAAAGACGTATGCGGGAGTACAATATCTCCATTACCGACAGGACGACAACCATTAGTGATGATGACCTTGATAACATGGTAAGATCCTTTCATAGGGATTTTCCAGGTGCGGGATATCGGAGGGTCCAATCGCAGCTAGTGTTGCGCAATATAAATGTGCTCCAGCTGAGAGCCCGAGAATGCATGCAAAGAACGGATCCGGAGGGACTTGCAGTGAGATGGCTATTCCTTACACCAAGAGCTGTGTACTGTGGCACATGGCACATAGACGGGAATCATAAATTGATCAGGTGAACCTTATTCGTAATTGATTATAAATAAAATTTATTCAGATTTATTGCGCCTAGTTTCTAATACAGGTGGTTGTTGGTTAGTCTCCTTCCCAGCCGGTTTTTTTTTTCGGGGTTGGGGGTGGGGGGATGTCACGCAACGCTCTCTCCAAAGAAGCGTTGCGTGACACCCCAAAAACGGCTACGAAGGAGACTAGTTGTTGGTAGTGAGGACAGAATCCATGAAAGGACAGCAAAGTATGGACTCATGTATTTTTAAGTTTCAGATGGAAGATTGTAGTGCATGGTGGAGTTGATGGATACATAAGATTTCCTGTATATCTTAGGGCTGGAACAAAGAATACCGCAGCTACTGTTCTTGGCCTTTTCCAACAAGCAGTGGCAGAATATGGACTCCCCTCAAGGAATTTTTAATAAACCCTTGTTAAAATAAAGTGTACAGTAGCCTCCGACAAAAGCACTTTTCAGTCATCAAAATGCTTCTCAAGACAAACAGATTTTCAAATTTTCCACGGTCTTCATCCCATTGCCCTCACCCCCCCCCCCCCCCCTCCCCCCGTGCAGGAGGACGTAAGCCATTCCGGCACTCCTCTACACGTGTGGCCTCCTTTATCATGACCCTGGAGTGTGCCGCCTACTTTATGATTTCCTCCTGCTACTTTATTCGAATTTGAAAACCCTGATCACATGTTATGTGTATTATTGTAGGATCCACGCCTACGCGGAAAAGACGCCTGGTAGAATCGAGAAGTCAGAAAACGGGCATTTGCAAATTTTGCAAATCACAATGTCCGCTCAGCGGCGAGATTTCATTATGAACTAAATGGCTTGTCAGGTGCCGGCATGGGATGTTTAGTTGAGATGTTTAAACTAAGTAGTACGGTATTTGGTAACTAATTACATTGAAAGTCAGAACATGCCGGACTTAAAATTCGAGAGAAGTCAGGAAACGCGGAGAATTTTCTTCAAAGGTCAAAATATGCCGGATGTTATGATTTTAGTATTCAGGAAACGCGGAATGTATTGTTTCGGAGGTCAAAAGACATGCGTACTGTCTAATTTCAAAGACAGGAAATGACAGACATTTTACTTAGCAGGTAAGGAAAGGTGGAAAAGTTAGTTTTTAATTTTGACCCTGAAAACGCGCCATAGCTATTTGCGTGACTGCCTATTCGGCTTTTTTCCGTGACAACGAGTTAGCTAGCCTTCATTGTTGTGACGTTAGTTTTGCGATGCATTTGTCTTCTTCGTTACCGTTTTTTCGCTCTTTGCAATTTCATAAAGCTACTTCTCCTAAACAAATCGACGTCAGTTTTTTAATGCGTCTGTCCTCTTATTGATGACAAATTGCGCCATAACATTGTCAAAGTGGCTGTGGAATCACGAGCCGCAGGCGCTCTTAGGGCTCGTCACGCGTTCCTTCCCCACGAACGCGTGACGAGCCCTAAGAGCGTCTGCGTGGGAGGCTAGTGGTTCCGCAGTAAACTTTGATAATTCCATGACGAAATTTATCACCAATAAGAAGACAGACGCATAAACAACTGACGTCAATTTGTTGTTGCTTTTTTTTTTTATAATAACAAGACCCAAAATGGTCAAATGCCGAGAATAAATGAGGGGAAAAGACGCCGTAAACTTGCCGCAAACAAATATAAGCGAATTGTATTCAAAATGACGCGAACATTGTCAGTAGCTTTTCTCGCGTTTTGATTGGCTACTTAAAAAAGTCCATAAAATCTCATTGGTTAAAAAGTTGAACTTAAAAGCCTGCATTAATTAAAATCTTATCTGTGTCCGTCTGTACTCTTATTGATAAAAATGAGCCAATCAGCGCGCGAGAAACTAGAGTTACTGAAATTATAGTTTTCGTTACACCTGTGTGAGTTATATAAGAACTAGCGTATCCTAAACACTTGTTTGATCTGCATAGCTTACGAGCAGGTTGTTTCTGCAGTCGCTAACGCGCAGGCGTCAACAATCGACTCTTTAATCGTCATGGCGGATGGAAGACAGATCGAGCCAAGGACGGCTAAGGCGAAGTTAGAATCTTTACTTTCAACGTCCAGAAGTTTGCGCACTTAGATTCCAAGGTTCTCTTTTTTTATTTCGAAAGCGGGCATCAATAAACGAGATGCCCGCTCCTGATGCTGTGTTTGTGTTTAATAAGATAAGTTACAAAATATTTTATAATCGTTTCAGGGTGATTTGAGTGTAAATTCTTTCACTCGCGGACAAATAACACGCACTGAATTCTGAAGAAAATGACCTTTTTATTAAACTACTAACTCTTTAACATTACTTACAATAACTCTTAATTAATTTAATCTGTTTAATAACTTTAAACAAAAGAAAAATGATGTTTACTGCAAACAGTTCAATACTATACTTTGTCCTGACAAACATCAAGAATTGACGGGAAAACAAAGCTAATTGTTTAATTAAGTGTTCTGTTTTATAGCTGGGGTTTAGTGAAAGGTAATAAGGAAATAACAATTACCAAAAGTCAAAGTATCCTCTGGTTGGTGGGAGACTGGAATATAGTGAGATTTAGCCATTCCCATGTGACCTTAAATCAGCCAATAAGAGCACAGTTTAGATTCAACTATACTCCTGCTATATTGCAATGCTATTTGTCATTCACACCACAATCCTTTTCCCACACATGCTAAACACAGTGCAAATAATCTAATTTATAAATATTTATAGAAATTTTTTAGAATTTACTAAAATAGACTTATGTTGTTTGAGATCCAATGATCTAACTCTAAATAACTTGCCAGAAAAAGCACTTCCTTTTGATGGAACATTATGCATAATTAGTGAAATCTTGGCAACAATTACTATTATTAATGCTGACATGAACAAGGAACCCATCAATCATTAGTTCATAAACCTGTACATAGCCAAACAAAAATACTTAAATAAACAGGAGTTCTACTTTCCCCTAAGTTTTTGTAGCATAACAACTAGTACATGCAAGAGTCAATCAATAGATAAATGGCAGCTCTTGTCCATAAAGGATTGCCAACTACAAGGCCCGTCAAGCATGACCCATGATGGTTGTTTTAACAATAGCCTCTGTAACTCTGTAAGGATCGCAGTTAGAAGCTGGTCTTCTGTCTTCCAAGTAACCGTATCCATCTTCAGCACACTGACGAGGAATTCTTACGCTTGCACCACGATTAGCTACTCCGTGTGAGAAGTTCTTCCAGCTAGCAGTCTCATGGTGCCCTGTCAAACGACGTTTGTTGTCCTCTCCCCCCTTAGGATCATACATACTGATGTGGTACTCATGGTAGGAAGAGAGTTTCTCGATGGCAGCATAGATAAAATTAATTCCACCTTCTTCACGCATGGGTAGGGTACTGTGGAAAAATCAGGTCAAAATGTTAATAAATCAATGTGCTCTATGAGTAAACTCGTCTTTTAAACTTAGGTATGTTTTAAAGAACAACTACAATAAGCAATAAGCAAATCTTCTTAAACTGAAAATAATGATTCTAACTGAACTTTTAAAAATATTTTCTTCTCCAGACTTCATACCCACAGTTATTTAAAAGCTGTTTACCAATGCTGTAAGACAATGTTGATAGATGTAAGCCAAACTTTTTGTGACTTGAATCAACCCTTTCCTGGTCTTGTTTGCAGCAACCATGTAATAATTTTATTGTACATGTTGTGTGCTGCATGTCCAAACAATTGAAATTAACACTTTCCCCAACCAACAAATGAACCAGGAATTTTAACCCACAATTACTCTGAATACAGTTACAAGCTGCCATTACTCTAGATCTTTCCCTGATCAACAAATTAGAGGTTCTAACATTTCATTTGGGTTATTTGGACTATCAGTTCCAACACTTTGAACACTTTTTACCCATAGATGTCAAACAATGTATGCACCCACAATCAACTAAAACTTAACAGATGATCTATCAACCTGCTATTTGCATAATCTGAACCCCTAACAAAGTGAAATAACAAACCCTAACTTTAAATGCTCAGAGAAGGTAGTCACACAATAGGATAGGTGAAAATGCAAATGTGAACAAATTGTTTAAATTTTGGATTTGTACAATAATTCATTGTACAAACGTAAGAAACCATATCCCTTGCCCAAGGTCAGTCCATCTCTTAGTTGATATGACACAACCAAAAAAAGTAACACAGATGGCACAACAGTGCATTAGAGAGATTGAGCAGTACTATATTGTAATATTCTAGAGCCAATAAACCAGCCAAAACTTGAGAATGCAACTCTATTTTAATTCAAGTGACTGACAACATGTTTCATCCAACTGAACTACTGGAAATCTACTGGAGGAGCAGTTACACAGCTCATAACATTCTACATGTACATAATGATTTCTCTCACAAAGCAGCAGCTGGTCAGAGGGACGTCATGAATTTGGAATGGAATTTTTCAACTTGAATATGTTTTTGTTGGTATCAGGGGAGGGGGATTAAGCAAACTACGACTACAACATTGCTTTCATAAACAGACACTGTTCAGTTGAGCCTGTCTGCACAATGTAAGCCTCACCTGTAGTTAGTGTGCGCCCCAGCTCCGTTCCAGTCTCCTGGCATGGGTTTAGGGTCAAAAGAGACCTTGAAACCAAAATCTTCTGAAACACGGTGAAGCAGAAACCTGGACATCCACAACTGATCGCCCATGGAGATTCCTTCACAAGGACCCACCTGATATTCCCACTACAAAATAACAAAGGCAATAGAAAAAGGTTACTCCATGCAAGCTCCTTGTGCCGGTCAATTTTGAGGATTTTATTATGAATCAGATGAACATCTTCAAACTCGAGAATCACTCTGAATCCTTCTCTTGCAATTGTTTTCATTTCAATAACATTTTTCGAAATTGGCAAAGACCATTTGAATCACTGGAAGGTTAAGGAGTACAAATTGTGCCGATGATGATAAACTGACCTAACAAAAATGCAGTGTCCTCAACAAATTTTTCAGGTAACTCTACACATAACATACCCTGTGGTAATAAAACTTAAAAATATTAATCTTTTCACCTGTGCAGGCATGACTTCAGCATTAGTTCCAGCAATCTTAACTCCAGCATACAGACAGGCTCGGTAGTGAGCTTCTACAACATCTCTTCCAAAAACATTTCCAGTACCAACAGCACAGTAGTAGGGGCCCTGTGGACCTGGGAAACCTCCCTTGGGCCACCCTAAGGGGTGTCCATCCTTGTCTAACAATGTGTACTCTTGTTCAATGCCAAACCAGGGGATGGCATCCTGCAGGTAGATGAAATAATCCATTCCTTTACATTGCAGTGGAAAGAAAATAACAGAGCTGGCAAGAGAACCAAGATGAAGTGGGGGGGGGGGGGGGGGGGAGCGGAGGAGGTTCTTCTTATAAAATCCCAAAACTTTATGTTCCCCTTCATAAATGAAAATTTTACAGCTTCTCAAGAAAACATGTGTCACAAAGTACTTCAAAAAATTTAACAGAACAATTTTTTTCTGATTCAGAAGGCAAACATTGGCCATATCTAGATTTGCACTCCTCTCTCTTGCCTCAAAGAACGCTTGCTAAATATTGCAAAGTTATCCAAAGAAGTCTTGCTTGCTGAATAAAATGATTCTGAAAATTCATTTAACAGAAAAGTGACACCAATGTGACCTATTGTTTTTTTGTGGACTGAGAAGCACGTCACTCTGACGTAATATTTGGAAAGAAAGACGTAAACGAGCATTACTGTTTACATCTTGTGCGTGCCTTTTCCAAGCTTTTCATTCTTTTTAAATCAAAGTTTTGATTATTAGTTCTAGAACTATTATGTGTCATTGCAAGCTACTGCACGAAACCTTTGGGGAAAGATTTTTTCTCACACTTTATAAAGAGCAAAGCGTTTGTAAATGTATAACTTCGACAAAAAAATATTCAAACTTCACTTGAGCTTCGTTTACACAACAAATCTATATTCCAGTGGTTCAACCACAACGACCTGTGACACTGGCAAAGCTACCGGAATAAAGAAGATCCAAACAAAAGTTGGTGTACATTGACTTCTCACGAACAATTCTTCATGCGTCGTAAACTCTGGGGAATAAAACGATGGCAGAAGTTTGCATTCAAGTATCTCTCAAATGAAATAAATGAAAATTTTACAGCTTCTCAAGAAAACACGTGTCACAAAGTACTTCAAAAAATTTAACAGAACAATTTTTTCTGATTCACAAGGCAAACATTGGCCATATCTAAGTTTGCACTCCTCCCTCTTGCCTCAAAGAACGCTTGCTAAATATTGCAAAGTTATCCAAAGAAGACTTGCTTGCTGAATAAAATGATTCTGAAAATTCATTTAACTGAAAACTGACACCAACGTGACCTATTGTTTTGCTATCGACTGAGAAGCACGTCACTCTGACGTAATATTTGGAAAGAAAGACGTAAACGAGCATTACTGTTTACATCTCGTGAGTGCCTTTTCCAAGCTTTTCGTTCTTTTTAAATCAAAGTTTTGATTACTAGTTCTAGAACTATTACGTGTCATTGCAAGCTACTGCACGAAACCTTCGGGGAAAGATTTTTTCCCACACTTCATAAAGAGCAAAGCGTTTGTAAATGTATAACTTCGACAAAAAAATATTCTAACTTCACTTGAACTTCGTTTACACAACAAATTTATATTCCAGTGGTTCAACCACAACGACCTGTGACACCGGCAAAGCTACTGGAATAAAGAAGATCCAAACAAAAGTTGGTGTACATTGACTTCTCACGAACAATTCTTCATGTGTCGTAAACTCTGGGGAATAAAACGACGGCAGAGGTTTGCATTCAAGTATCTCTCAAAATGGTATTTTCTTTCGTCAAAAAATACATTACGTTGCGAATGACTTAGGACGTTTACGCCGTGTGAGCTTCTCATTACGGAAGCTTATGTATCGCTGGCCTATGTGATATCCGCTGAAAACCAATTACTCCTTCCAAAGGTTCAAGGTCATCAGTTATTTCACAACCACGTGTATTCATTTCAGAGATAGAATGTGCGGGAAATTATACAAATTTTCACTCGAACAATTTCGAACAAATTTACTGGAAATTACCCACTGATGTAGTCTGCCTAATTTCAGCGAAATTTACCCGGCGACAAGCCCAGAAAGAAAAAACAGGGCAAAATAAAATACAGGCAACGTGTCTGAGGTCGCGAGGAAATTAGAAATACAACAACTAAAAAGGCGGGATGGCGAAATAGATTTGATCGAGTCATGTATGAATGAATTACAAACGTATTACAAACCTTCACTTTCTCGTTCTCCATGGCGTTAAGACATGATGATCGGTGGTTTGACACACCAGGTTTGTGATCGAAGTTGTAGGTTTCACACAGCGCTATCTTATTCTTTCCTCGTCTGAAAGGGTCTCGGAATAAAGCGACTGGATGAAGGTAAACGTCACTATTACAGCCCTCAGCCTGATAACAACTAGAGCCGTCGAAATTCCAGATTGGAAGGTCTTCGGGTGCCATCGGTTCTTCTTCCACAGTTTTTGTTTTACAGCGCATACTTTCGCCGGTTCCGTCAATCCAAACGTACAAGACTTGGACTCGCTCGCCTTGATCAAGGCTCATGTACTTGTCGAGAATAGGGTTGCTTTCCGTCATTTTTCTGGCAGTGAATGGAATCGTTTGGAGAGTTTTTGATCTACAAGAAAAGACAATCTCGTGAGTAAGTCGAATAAGCCCAAGTAGAATTTCCGCATATCTTTCTTACCTTCCCGCGCTAGGGAACGAAAGTAATATCTCGCAGAATGCGATGAACAAGTTATTTATATTCATTAGTCACATGGGAATCAGCCAGCCAACCGGAATGCATTGTGATTTGACGGCACCCTATGTTTGTATGCCTGGTTTGTATGCAAATAATCGCTTACATTTTTAGGGCAAAGTTCTTTCTGAGCTCTTGTTGAATACACGTGGAGATGCGGGAACAAGAAAATTACGAGAATCTGGTCAAAATTTGAACAATTACGTCCTGAAAAGTTTAATAAACAGAAGGGTCGGTCTAAGCGAAGAGATAAAAACAAACCAAGAGTCCTCCCCACAACGTGACTTCCATTTTTCACAAACGTGACTTCAAGTTGCGCTGTATGATGACTGCGTGTTTTCCACGTGATCGGCGCAACCCGATATTATAAATACATTTTGAAGACTTCAATTTATTTATAGAGCATTGAAAATTTGTGGGACATTTCCCACTAGTTAAAAATATATTCAGCTAAATCGAAAACTATAGCACGTAGCTTAGCTTTTCTTTTATTTAAAAATAGACATAATTCTCACCTCATGCCCCTTAATTTATCGCACGAAATCTTCTCTTTGTCCAAATTAAGAGCCCGGTCAAGGTTCACTCACACACGGCCGGTGTTAGAATATTTAATGAGTTTGGTAACGCGTTCCTGAAAACTAAGACGATAACAAAGTCTCTATTAATCACCTCATCACGGCGCGTGCCAGTTATTTTTTTAAAATAAATTTCCTAATCTTTTTTGGTTAAAAATGCTTAGAGCCAAGTAATACGAACAGCATTTTCTAGCAACTGGTCTTGCAAGTGATACCCCGGTGTATACCCGCAAAGTAGCAAGTTTGACCAAGTTATTACATATACATGCATGTAGAAATGCGTTCAACTTTGTGCAGCGCAGTGGCGGATCCAGACCTTGAGCTAAGAGGAGGGAAATAGGGGGAGGGGCGGTTCGTTTTTGCTTGTCCGGCCGGCTTTCCTTCCTTCTGTGATTTTTCTTTTTTTACACAAAATAAGGGGGGACCCGACCCCCCGGACCCCTTCCCCCAGATCCGCCACAGCAGCATGTTGTTCAACTTGCAGTACAACACTGTTGCGTGATAAGTCACAAGAAAGTGCATTTGATTACTTCACCTCTGCACTCAACCAGGTCTCAAGTTATGGACCACGTGAACAGTGTACCTTGTTTGTGACATGAGCGAGGCATGATACGGTTCGTAATTTTCCACGCGCACAGGAATTACCACGGTTATCAATATGAAACACACAGTGTAACTTTCATCCAAAGACGCTTTGACATCTAAAGCATAATCAAAGTGAACAGTCTTAATCCAGGGTCTTAACAGAGATCAAGAGCGTTCTACCTCGAATGCCGTTCTCTGATTGGCTACGCTACTTACTATCTATTCTTTGATAGATAGTGAGTAGCGTAGCAGTGTGCGCTTGTTAACAAAATGACGGCCGCTTCTTGGCATTTTCGAAGTGTCTGTGAAGAGGATTTAGATAAAGTTACGAACGAATAGTAGATTTATACTAAAAAATTAGATTATTCGCTCTCGATTTCTATGCGTGATAGAAGTCTCGAGCTCATGATCTAATCGCTTAGTAGAGATCAATAGACCGTGGCAGTATAGGCTCGATTACCAGCCGCTGTTCGGGAAAGGAGCCCGCACTCCTCTCCCGACCTCACGGCTGGACTCGTAGACTTGGCTTTGTTAATTTCAACCAATAAGAAATCTGCCTGCCTGAATCGAGCAGGCTGCATAAATTAGCTTTCTCGCAGTAGTAAAGAAGTTGTGCGATATGAAGTGCGATCGCATTGGTGGGACATTTAACCAAATACCGTCAACTGATGAAATCTCACCTGATCTAAACCATAGTGGCATATACAACACGCAAAATAGTCAACAGACTTATGCGTTAGAATCTATGTTTGAATCATGTGGTGCCAGAATGTCAGATAACGAACAAAGTCAACAAAGAGAGGGATAAACGCACACATCGATCTCCAGAAACAAAACACTCGTCAAATTTATGTGTACGGTAGTCTTCTTGAAGGGAAGCGACACCAGTCTCTGGCGAAGCCAGACAAAATTAAATTTTTAAATGAGCCAAAGCAAACCGAACGTTAACTAGCAAAACATAAACATAGTGTCAACACCATGCACACCATACAACATACCATGGAGTGACCTTTGACATGACAGTTGCTACACCATAGTCAAACAGCTCTATTAGCTCTGCTCTACTTTTTTTTTAAAAAAATACTCTTCTATAGAACCAGCATGCAATGCCCTTCCGCAACGATAATGTGAAATAAAACAGGTTGGAGGGCCAAAATTAAAAGAAAAAGTGGCGAAAACGCCACAAATTTTACGAGCCGTAGGCGTCATGTGGGCCTGCCTATGATTGTCATCAAATGACATTTCCGGCCACTTGAAGCGCCGCAAGAATTAAATTATGAATTTACGTCACAGACATGCTTTGCCGCCCACGCGTCCAACCGTCTCTTCTCGGGGAGGGCATGTGCTAAAACCCAGACGGTGGATTCTGGACGATAGACGATGGACGATGGACGATAGACGATGGACGATATCTCTGACATTCATTTATTTGTCGCTATTGAACAGCGAAAATTCGTGCCCTCCCCCCTCCCCTCCCCCGAGCAAAAATATAACTTATTTGGACTGGACAAATTATCACGAAGTTCTGATCGCGGATTTTTCGTCACGCAATGTCACGCATTCATTTATTTCTCTCAGCCAAAGTACATAAACATGAATAAATTTTCCACACAATCTTTTGCTTTTGTCACGTGATGTCACCATGGAGTTTTGAAATACTTGCAATAAAAACTTTCAGAGCTGGCGAAAATGAAATTGAAACACGTAAGGAAAGGAAGGGAAATGGTAATGGGAAGCACCGATAATCCTGGCAGACCGCTTGTGGAAAGCTTCACCAAAACAGCTTAAAAACTAAGGTGAGGCTGCTTATTCCCCCCCCCCACCCACCCCACGACAACTCATGCAAAAACATATCACGTGTTTGCCGTATGGGCGACGATTCTCCTGCGTCATTTCTGCGTGCAGTCTGGAATAATTCATGTGAAAAAGCAATCGATTGCGGGAGAAAAGAAAAAGATTGTGTGACAAATTTATACTTTGTTGTCAGAATTTAATAAATGAATAACTGACATTGCGTGACATAAAATCCGCGGTCAAAATTTGTCCAGTCGAAATAAGTTTGTTTGTGTTTTTCTTGCTGGGGAGCGGGGCGGACACGAATTTTCGCTGTGCACTATTTCAAAATTCCATGGTGACATCGCGTGATAAAAGAAGGAATCCGTGATATTGCGTGACGAACAATTCGCGATCACAACTTTGTCCTCGAATTTTCGCTGTTCGATATTTTAACATCGCGTGACAAAAGCAAAAGATTGTGTGACAATTTTATACTTTGTCTGAGAGAAATAAATGAATGTCAGAGATATCGTCCATCGTCCATCGTCCATCGTCCATCGTCTATCGTCTATCGTCCAGAGTCCACCGTCTGGGTTTTAGCACATCCCCTCGGGGAGGAACGTACACCGGACTCGAGAAAGCGGCGGAAATCGAGCCTAGTGGCAGTAGTGACACCATTTTCTGGTCTTTTCAGTCCCTTTCTTCACCTTTGATTTCTTCAATCTACATGGATCTTCATGGTTGGCCCAACCTGAAACCACACAAACAAAAATAGAACAACAGTACAATGATTAATAAATAAATAAAAATAATAATATACAAGATTACAATGAAGATACAAAACTACAATTTATATGAAAGTGGCAAAAGTTCAATTGAGGCCTTACGCTACTGTAAAATGATATTAAAATCGTTTAAAAATCCAAGCTTTCGCCGATCTACGGCATCATCAGGCATCATCATCCCTGATGACGCCGTAGATCGCCGAAAGCTTGGATTTTTAAACGATTTTATATCATTTTACAGCAGTGTAAGGCCTCAATTGAACTTTTGCCACTTTCATTTAAAATGCTACTGAAGGACAACATCCAACGATTACTTCAATTTATATTTTAAAGGATAGAAACAAAATGGCGAGAGAACCTAATAAAAACAACGGGGCTTGTAAGCTTAGGTTCCCTCTCAAGAAACACCAGATGACTAATTTAGATGAAGTAATTACACAAGGACCATGACCTTCAGTGTTATTTTTGTCTATTTTGTTGTTCGCATGGTTGTTGTTCAATCCATTCGAAAACATATCCGGTTGGTCTTAGACAATCCTGTTTACGTGACGCGTGATTCACGTGACTGGTCAAAAATTACCTCCACTAACAGCCACCTCTCTACAGTGTTGAGCCACTTTCTTCTGTAGCAAGTCTCTCCCAGGCTCCTTGCGGCTAGGCCGCTCGTTGTCGAGGCTTCGCCTCTTAGCGCGCTCTGGAGGCAGCACAGCACCTGTCGCGGCACAAGTTATATATGTTTGGCGGGATTTCAAGTCACGTGACCGGCCAGAAAAAGGAAATGAAAAAACCCTGTAAACAATCGACAACTGTGAACCTTGACATAAATTAACCGTTCCTAAAATTTAAACATGAGTGATATTTTTAAGACAGTTTGTAACTGGATGTCAGGCTTCTGGTTTCCCACGTCAAAGGAGCAGCTTCAAGATGCTGAGTGCAAGATTTTGGAGCAGCGAATAAAGCGACCTTGGGTAGGCAATTTTATTCGTGTCGAAGAAGATGTCGAGATGTGGACAATTCAAGTAAATCTCTCACCATCGAAGCAGCCCCCTCTTGTTCTCGTGCATGGCTTCATTAGCGGAGTTTGTTGGTGGGCTCAAAATTTCACCGACCTTAGCGATGAACGCAGTGTTTACGCCTTCGATTTGCCGGGTTTTGGCCGAAGTTCGCGGCCGGATTTAATGCAAGATGGCGAGGATGCCGAAGGCAAATTTGTACGTTATATCGAGGAATGGAGGAAGGTAGTAGGATTAGACAAAATGATCCTATTAGGACACAGCCTCGGGGGTTACATAGTGATGGCTTATGCCTTGAAGTACCCTGACAGAATCAAGCACCTAATACTGTCTGACCCCTGGGGATTTGCCATTTTACCCTATGGTATTGTGGACAGACACCCAGATTCAGAGCAGCGGTACGACTTGCTTCCAAGGTGGGTCCACTGGGGGAATTTTATTCTTAACACCTGTAACCTGCTTTCTCCAATAAGAGCAGTTGGTCCATTTGGTCCTTGGGTTGCTCGCTTAGCTCAGTTTGACACGAACAAACGGGCATCAGAGTTGTGGAAAGACAGGGCTATGCTTGAGTACATATACCACTGCAACGCTCAGACACCGTCTGGCGAAGATGCCTTTCGCAACATGAATGTTTTGTTGATGTGGGCCAAGTCTCCGATGGTAAAGCGAGTGAAAGATCTTCCTGATGATGTTCCAATGACAGTCATGTATGGTTCGTCCACGTTTTTTGATCATCGCACAGCTTACGAGATAAAATGCAACCGGAAGAACTCCAAGGTCGAAGTGTGTATTGTTAAAGATGCTGGTCACGACATCCATGTCGATAATGCTGCGGAATTTAACAGAATATTGAAAGAAACTCTCCAAGGTATTTCAGATAAAGACGAGTGGACCACTGTTGACTGAAGTTATGCCTTTTGAAGTTCTGTTTGGGAAGAAGCAAGCCTTGTTTCTTTAAGACCATGCCCCTGATTAACAAAATTTACTGCTTTCATGGCCCGGGTTTCATGGTAACAGTCATCGTTTTACTGTTCTTTGGAGCTGAATGGAACAAATGTGACTTTCAAATTTTACTCGACCCAAAAACAATAGATACATTACTCTGGTGTCAAAATGCATGCACTGATCACGTTGCAGGTGCTGTAAGTCTGTGATTTACTCTAAAGAGTGTTAGGACTACAAGGAAAGTGTTGACTCTGCTGTTGTGATGTACTGAAGGGTAGCAAAAGTATACAGCACTGATGGGTTAATTTACTGTGCCACTTATGGTTTTACAATTGAAGTTGAAGTAGTTAGCACTATAAAGTTCTTGTAAATTGCTACTTTTGGGCAGCTACATGTAAAATGTGCACATGCTTTTTTGCAGTGTCATTACCTTGAGATAATTCTGAATGACGTTTTGGCTTCTCTATGTACCAGTCATTCGAAACCCCTGCACCCCCCTTTTCTCCCCTTTAGGGGATACCCAGGGCAAGCCGAGGCTTTTCACCTTGTTTTCACTCAATTTAGGTTCCCTGGTAGTTGGGGAATGCACAATTTTTCACAGCTTTGCTATACAAAGCGGGGGTTTGGCGGGATTTTCACTCAATGAGAAAAAAATAAGTAACCTTGACATCAGTGGTATGAAAAAAATCTTTTCAAAGCTCCAGATGTTAAAAAAAATTATAATTTATTTAATGAATGGTGCTTGAAGTTTAGAGGGCAGTGGAGTTCACCTGCAAGATGGGGCTTTCTCTGCATTTCACAGCCAGTAAAAGTGAATGCCCTGGGTATCCCCCAATGGGGGGGGGGGGGTAGGGGGGGTTGGAATGACCAGTGCATTAGAGGTCAACACTTCAATCTTTATGGCACATAATTTATTATCGTAGTACCTCTCGGAATGCAATTTGTAGGACATAAGCCACTTGTATAGTGGGTGGGGAGGGGGTGGAACCTACAACCTTAGTCACAAGGGTTGGAAAAAAAATCATTTTATACACATTTTGCCCATCCCCTGTTCAATGTTGACAAAACACTTTCATCTGACACAAGTTTGCATTTTACCATTTTCCAACATTGAAGGGGAATGGGGGTGTTGACACTTATTCTGTTGGCATTATGATTCTGATCTCTTGTTTTTGGCATTTTCCAACACAATTTGTCCATGATTGTAGCTTAGCACGCCTCCACAAAAATGCACCCTGTAATAGGAGTTTTATAATTAGTTATTTACAGAAAAGAGCCTTCACCAGTGTTCATGTTCTAAGATTCAGTTGTTCCTGTCATGGCGTGTAGAAGTCACAACAATGTTGTTTTTGTGTGTAACATAATTTTTTTGTGCTTTAGTTATTTTAAAGGGTTTTGTTTTGTTTAAGGGGGGAAATGGTTTTTTTTTTTACATATTCAGAAAGGAACACATTTGCTACTAACAAAGACTTTCCAAGAAGGGCTCAAGGCTAAAATAGTAAGAGAAAATTAACAGTTCTTGAGGTTGTATCATAATTTTTCTCATGAGGACGGAAGAACCGAAAAGACAATTTTTATATTTGAAGTCATCCACAAAAAAATGGAGATTAGGCAATGGGAAAGTAGTTAGCAATCCTTGTTTTGTGCTTTCCTACAGAGAAATACCCCTAGCCAGGCAATATATGAGCTTCTTCAGTTATTTATTTGTATGTGTAAATAATCTCTAATGTAAATATTTATGCATGACTGTCATTGTCTCAGAGTATTTGTTTCATTTATTGTGGTATATAATATGGAAAAAATTTTAAATGTTCAGTGAAAAATGTACATTAGCACAACCTAGTGTTGGCTTGTTATTGCAATCTGATTGCCTGAACAAGTACACTGTACCTCATATTGGTTAATAGAGGGCCCTTGGAGTGCACTTATGGTTTTTTATGCATTCTGGCCAAAAAAAAAGAGCTAATGCACAAACTATTGTAATACATTCTATTAAATTCTATGTTAATTAACCTTATAGATCAGCTAGTGGGTCATGCTTCAGTTAGACCTCTCACAGTTGATTTCTACTGACTTTGAAAACTGAACCCAGCTTGTAGTCTGATTTTATTAACAAAACACAATTTATCACAAACACGTTAGTTCAGGTTGCTACACTGTATATTGGATATTGTGAGACTTCCGGTTTGCTTGATTTTCAGAAAATTTCACTGTCATCTGCTTGCTTGACATTGTTAATGTTGCAAGGAAAACTAGATGTTGTGCAATAATGGAGCTCATGTTTAAATAGTGATAATTAGCAAAAATATTGTCTCCCTTAGTTTTAACTTACAAAGCTGACTGCTGTGAAGACCAATAAAATCATATTTATGATAAATAAAAATTTGTATGATTTATTTGACCAGCTCCATGTTGTATATTCAAGTCTTGAGGCTCATTTCTCGAAGGTCCTGAAATGTTTTTGAACCTGGAAAGCCGTAGCAAAATCTCAAACCTTTCATACAAAAAGTTTCAGGTCTATACACCTCTCTGTTTTTAGATACAAATGAACTAAAAATGGCTTTTCTGGCCTGAAAAGTTTCCAGGGCTTTCAAAAAGTGGGCCCCTGGAAAAGAAAAATGGTAGTTACATCTCAAATACCAGCTTGGTAGAGAAATATTGTTTTTGCTCTTTGGGCTCATACATTTAAAATTATGAGAATAGTTCAAGGCTTCTTTGGTCATCCCACAAAAAGATTTCCACAGATTTGCTGCTGAAACTTCTGTCCTTTTTTTATTCAAAGTCCATCATTTGTTCAGCAATCAAAGCTTCTCCCTTGAGATCAGCTGAAAAAAAAACAAACAAACAAATGTTAACAGCGGACTACATTCTTGCTGAACTATGATGTGTCCAGCGTTAAGAAGCTGAGAGAAGAAAAGTTGGGAAGGAACATTGGTAAATTAACCAATGCCTCGCTATTTTTTAAAAGTAAACTTTGCTAGGTTATTTTTAAATGCAATTTCTGTTAGTTTTGTTTGTAGTTTTAGTTTTTATCATCATTTTAATGTTTCAGTGTTGGCGTGATGTCCTCTGGATGTTGCTGATAAAATAATATTTAGATTTAGATTTAGACTGAAAATTCGGTTTTATAATTTACACCATACATTAGTGAATTTAGGCACTAACCTCCCTCAGCAATGGTGTGTGAGTCTCCAACTTGACAGTCCTTAAGGCTGGCATTTTTCTTGACATATGCATTTGTACAGATAATACTTCCCTGGATGTTGCAACTGGCAAGACAAAAAGATTTAAAAACAATGAATTATAACAAATGATATTAATATCATTAAGCATTTCTGAAGCCTCCCAAACCAAACACCCATAAGTATCATTTATAGGGCTTATATCAGATGCATATTGAGCATTTAATGCCAAAGTCATACATATTAAATACTTAACTGAACTCCATAACTACAAGTTAATCATTTTGGTTGCCACAATGAGAAAGGCATTTTAAGTTACAATCATAGTAGTTTGCTTGTCTGCAGATTTTTAAATGATTCTTAGACAACTTATAAAACTTAATGATTGTTTCACATTTACACTTTTTTATCCCTGAAAAATCAGTAGCTAGCACAGTCAGGACTAGTAGATCACAATTTTCACTGTTTGGTGGTGCTTCCCCATAATTTATAGATCAAGTTCATGCTAAGGCCACTTTGTTGGAGTCAGGAAAATGGCAAAACACCAAATTAAATGCACTGCCATTCATAGAAGGACTCTAATGCCCTATTTTGAAAAGGACATTCAACTGTTTTGCCATGTGCAATGAACAATATTATTGTTCACGATGTCTGTCAGTTATTGAAGGTCAAGGAAAGACACAGCAACTTACTACATAAGTGACCAGAAGCTTAATGTACTAGTAATGGTATTCCACCTGGATGAGATGCACATGTACAAAGTGTTATCCTAATATTCATTATCCCTAAAAAAGAGTCTGCAATCAAGTTTTGTGGCAGGTTTCTGTGCATGAAGAGATTGGGAGTATTTCAGTCTACTTTCCCCTGGATGGGATGCTAGTCCATCTGATGGTTACCCCCCAGCATTAAGTTTACTGGTGTCCATTTATACACCTGGGTGGAGAGAAACACCATGAGAGTAAAGTGTCTTGCCCAAGAACACAATGCAATGAACCCAGCCAGGGGTAGAACCATTAGGCCACCATGCCGCCACATTTATTATTATCTGTGGTTGCTCCAAAATCTGGTAAACATTTTCAAATCTGGTTTACAATAATCTGGTTTTATTATTAAAAAAAAAAAAAAAACACGACTACCACAAGTATTCCCAACCTAGGAGCACTTCAGACTACCGTACTTACCCCTCTGTTATTGTTACATGATCCATAATCACAGAGTTGCTAATCTTGACTTTCTCTCCTATGGTTGTGTGTTTTCCTATTACAGATTTCTTTATTGAAACTTTTTCTCCTATAGATACACTCTCATCCACCATGCAATCATTTCCCACCTGGAAAACAGTAATCAGACAAAGTAAATGGCCTGAACCCTGAGCCAGAAGACTTGAGAAGTTCTCCTATGTGATTGTCTTGCTGAGGGTAGTCCTGTTGGTGGCTGCATAGAATCAAAATTTGATTGACAGTAATCCGTTCAATTTGTATTTAATACAAATAGATTACTGTCATGAATATCACTGATTGCTGGCCAACAGTCGGCAGACAGCAAGTGTTTAACTTTAGCCAACAGTCAGCTAACAACAAATTATTGATCAACAGTTTTTGTGAGAACTGCTCCTCACTTTTTCCCTTTTCCCTGGATCTCTAATGTCCTAACTTGATATTAAAACCTAGCTTACTACAATCATGTATTTTTCAACTAGGCAAGAATCAGACTTTAAAGCTTTCTTTCACACAAAATGGGGAAAAATAATTCAAGAATCATTGATAGTGATGAAAATATTGAAAACAAAATGATATGGTCAGCATTTCCCCCAGATTTTCAAACTAGAATTTTTTTCAGGTAATCAATTTGCGATTCTTTTTTAATTAATACTTCAGAGCCTCTTTAAAAGTGTAATAAACAATTCCTGCAAACAATTAATTATATGAATAAATAATATTGAGTCAATGACAACAGATGAATGGAGGAAGTGATGAAGGAAGTGGAGAGATGATATATAACAGTTTTAAAGACAAACTCATGGGAAGGAAGGAAGGGAGGGAGGGAGGAAGAAAGGAAGGAAGGAAGGAAGGAAGGGAGGAAGGAAGGAAGGAAGAGAGGGAGAAAGGGAAGACGAAAGGAAGGAAGGAAAGAAGAAAGGGAGGGAGGAAGGGAGAAAGGAGGGAAGGGAGGGAGGGAGGAAGGAAGGGAGGGAGGGAGGGAGGGAGAAGGGCGAGAAGGGGGAAGAAAGAGCATTTGTATGTAAAAGGAAAAAGTCTTGATGGGGAAAAAAAAAGAGAAATTCAAAAGGAGGAAGTGGGAAACTGAGGATGAAGAGATTTCCCTTTATTCCTCACCTCCATCACTTGAATTGGCTTAATGTTTTAAATTCAGCCAACTATAATAATAAATCAAAATATTACCTGTGATTTAGGGTTAATTGTAGCCAGTGGGTGAATAAGGGGAATCTCCTTTGTGGATAGACAAGGAAGGAGCTTTGATATCTGAAAAACAATTAAATTTAAATGAATTAAATGTGCTAGTAAATACACTGTAGAGTGGTTCACATAGAATCTGTATTGGTACTCAAAGAAATTAGCAAAAGGCACAATGCAAATGAAGCAATCTGATATACATGATTGCATAATGACAGTAATTCAGTTCAAATTTTCTTTCCATGATTCATAAAGAAACAGATGCTTACTCAAAAGCTTTGTTACTTTGGCCGCTGCACACTCATTCACACTAACTTATATTTTCAGCTATATTTATTTAGCTCTTATTAACCGAGCAGGAGGTCTGCATGGGAGAATCTTGACCGAGGTCGTGAGTACAGACCGAACGCAGTGAGGTCTGTACACATGACCGAGGTCAAGATTCTCCCATACAGACCGACTTAGCTCGGTTAATAAGATGTTTATTATATGGCAAAGAAGAAAACTTTAATTTGTTTAATGTAGCTGGTTTGCTAACATTTTGCTTGCAAACAGCGATGAGCTTAACTTAAACCTGCCGAAATTTGCTCGTCCTCTTTTCTTTTTTTTCTTGTCATCAGGCTTTTTGGCACTTCCATAAATGATTGAGAAGAAAATAAAAGAAAATGGTGAACCTTTTTGTATTTTAGTTTGCTACTTTTTCAACGCAAAATGATACCGGTCTAGATGCCGGTATAGATGCCGGTCTAGATGGGAAAATCTAGACCGCGGTCAATATCGATTTCAGCCAATCAAATTCGTGAATTTGGTAGTTCCCAGTCCTTGTGAGACATATATATAATAACATATAATAACAACTACTTATTAACTGAGAGTGAGGTCTTTACAGGACAGGAAAATCTCAGACCGAGACCATGCCGTATTGACTGTGCAATAGGGAGGTCATTATGGCAAGGTCGAGGTTTGAGATTTTCCTGTAAAGACTGAACGCTTGAGGTTAATAAGTTGTTTATTATATGGCTTTTTGCTTGGTGTTTGCAAGACCATAATCAGCCTGTGGGCATTACGGGAGAATAATGCCCTACAATTAGCCAATCAGAGCGTGCGTTATATCAGCTGCAAGAACAAGCCATACAATAAATATCTATACTGCAGTTAAACCTTCCCACGTGAGGTAGGGATTAGCGGTGTACTGTGGCACCTGTTTTTTGGGGGTGGGGTTGCATCATTTTTACTTGTACAAATGCCAATTGTAGCATATAAATACTTAGCAAAATGAAAATATATCATTTAATAAAACAGAAACCAAACAGGAAGAGAGACCAATGATGTGCAATAAGAATCAAGTTTTGTGATCTAGCTTTTAAATTAACTAGTGAGACAATCTCAGATAATGCAGAATGCAATTGATAGCTCTGGCACGATAATCCCATAAGTATTCACCCCTGCTCGGTTCACCTCCGGTTTGTGTCTACCTTGGTAGTCTGCTAGGGCTTTTCCAGTGTGTATGTTTCAAGGTTGTATTTTCATTCAAGGTCCAAAAATTATGTGCAAATTACTACTGGTGTTTTAAGTTGATTTTCGTTCATTTTAAATTCAATATTACGTTGAGGCATCAAACGTGACAATTTAGCTCTTCACGCCAACTTTGTAACTTGATACTTTTGTTTTCCTCACTCAGGCATGTAATATGAAACCCTTGTTTTCTCCAAAACACACGGAAGATGTGCTTGTTTTTTGGAGATAAGTGAAAGAAGGTTAAATGTCTGATGAAGTGATGAAGAAACGGAACAGAAACGATGTTGTTTTATTAAAAGTGCAAATTCTCCCATCACTGATGAACAAGAACTAATTTAATTATCAGATAGTCACGAAATACCACTTTCTTTCTCTGTTGCCACCTTTGTTTTTAACAATAAAACAATTCAAAATTAACACACAACGATATTGATGGCTGAGAAGCATTTCAACGAAAAGTATTGAAGATAAACAGCGCTACTTGGCCAATATGAATGAGTCTCCTCAAAGACAGATTAAATTAATTTGTGCTTTCATTAGGTGCCATGGAGTCTGCATCAATATTTGAGCACTTTCCTGGTTTCTTTTGTCACAAATTTAAAATTTGCAGAATATTAAAGCCACTAACTTGGGAACTTTTTGGTCTCTCTTACAGACACAATTAAGGCAAGAAATAAACAAGCTGCTAAGGAGAAGCAATACATTTGAACCCTGACAAACACACTATCATTGTAGATTGAAACAGCAGATGTGTGTAATTCTAAAAGCTACGCAGCCACAGTGACGTTTCACTTTTGCCATAAAAAGGGACAATTGGCGCTACCTGAAAAATATCTGCCATCCTTGGTCACATGACATATAAAATACCATGTGGAAAGATAGTGTATAACACTAACGATGCTAGAACGCACTTGTCTTACATGTTGAGTTCTACCATAAGGAAAACCACTCAACATTTGTGCGCAATTCCATATGCAATGTATCCTTCACCTAATATAGAAGCCACCAATGCTAACTAATCTACACATGTGTTTAGAGCGAATTAGTTTTGTTCCAAAGAGAGTGGTACCACGAGGAGAGTAAGGGGTTACCTGAAACAAATATATAGCTTTGCAATGTTCATATCCAAGTGACAGCGATGGAACATGTTTTACATAGAGTACACATGTACCTTTCCCACCCCACCCGCACCACTTCCTTGCCTCTAGACAAATTAATTAATTGAAATTAATTAATTTAACAAACATTAAAGTTTACACCTTAGTGCCATAGCACCTTATGCTGTAGCGCCTTAGTGCCTTAGAGGCAGGCAGCCCCAAAACCATCCCAATAGTGCACTCTGCACTAAAAATGAAGTTTTGAAAACACCGTTTCTCAGTTGTTGATTAACTGTCGACTGTCAAGAGGTTATTTTGGAAGTTGGGATGCAATAAGTGGCTGTTGCCATTGTGAAAATGTGGCTGTTGTACAGAGGTTGAAATAAGAGTAAATGTATGGACTGTCTACCCAGACAAAAAAGGTGGCCATTGTATTTTAATTTGTTCATGAGAGGAAAGTGTCATCCTAGACAAGGTCAGTTAAAAAAGTGGTTTTCAAGGGAGGAGGAGATTGAAATACAGTGAGATAGACATAACTACTTAAAACAGATCTCAAAAGTTCTGAACCTGTCTGTTTGCCTCCATATAAAGTGGAACGGTATTTGTTCGAAGACAGACTCCACTTTCCATGACATATGCATGACATCGGATGCTGTTTGTATGATCAACATCTGTCAGTGTGCCACTCCAAGAGGACATTTCCCTTGTGTATGACATAATGTCATCTTCTTTTGCAAAGTCATGAATATCTGTAAAGCAATCACAGTTACTGTATCAATTACCATAGTGACTAACAGACATGTAGCTTCTTTCTAATATTTGTCCTTCTTCAATCAAACCCTGTAACTTGAAGGTCTTGTGCAATTTGAGTCCCTTTTCAATTGAATGTGCCATAATAATATTACTCTGACCTCTTATCAGATAAGTTCCAAGGAAACCAAGCTGAGTTTAATAAGTTTTATGTCGAGAACAATATAATTTTGTTACTTTTGAGAGTTAACATCAAATAAAATTTAAGCAGGTTTAGTTTCAGCACTTTGATAAAACCAGAAAATAATATTAGTTAACTATTAAGTAATAAAAGTGTCTCATCTTAAATAAGCATCTTTAGTTGTCTCCATTAAGCACCTCCCCCCACTCCCCCTTTAAGCATCCAAAAATACCCTGAGTGCTAATATCAAATTCCTACTTAGCAGTAAGTTTCAAACAGTTACCTCCTGTCAATAAACTATAGCTTTCAGTAACATATTTACTGATAATCATTAATTTTATTATGTTAAATTGTTTTCCTTCTATATCCCTACACTAGATGTAAATTTCTCTCAACATTGTGTTTCTGAACTTCTACAGTTAGATTTCTCATTTTGATCTCCAAAAACATTATTTGTAGCGTCAAAATTTAAATTATTATTAATTTTTACTTTTAGAGTTTTAAAAAAAAACAAAAACATTTCAAATTACTGCTTATCACTGATAAAAAGTAATCATGCATTTGATAAGCAAACAGTTTAACAAAAACAGTCTTAACAAAATTGTGTCAACAATGTACTATTAAACTGTCACATTCACATCCAAATTAAATTACGCACAAACTGTTCAGAGGATAGTGTGTCAGATGAATTATTTTGACCAGGTTTCATTGAAAGAGAATTGGTTGTGGTTTATGGTCTACAGAAAGAAATGGAACCTCCTGGAGATGGGGTGGGAGGTTTCAATAGACATTTAGTTTAAATCTTGTTTAAGTTGTTTTAAACTCCTACCTAGTTTAATGTTGCTGGATTCCTGGACACTGGTGTCAATGGATTCCGAGATGATGTCATTCAGTTTCTTATGCTTCTGAAACTGTTTATTCACCAAATAGGGAATAAGCTCACCCTTTATTGAACTAATTGACCTACGACAGGAATATAACAGTTGTGATCATTAAGAGACAAGTTACCTATTGGGAGGCGCGGTGGCCTCATGGTTAGTGCGCTCGTCCCCAAAGCGAGCGGTCTGGGTTCGAGCCCTGGCTGGGGACACGGTGTTGCGTGCTTCTCACAGTGCCTCTCTCCACCCAGGAGTATAAATGGTTACCAGCAAATTGTTGGAGAAACCTAAAAAATTGTGGGGGAGTGACCTGTGACGGACTAGCATCCTGTCCAGGGGGAGTAGAAATACTTCTAGCCGCTTCATGCTACAGAAAGCAGGATAAGCTCCGACAGCTATGAGCCATGGCTCTAAGGCTTCACTTTACTTTTTTTACCTATTACTACTCATCTAACTTATGAAAATCTATACCTTTTTCAAAATTTGCATGCCTTATATGGCTCAAAATGAATGTTTTTATTGACGAGCCAATTGGCAACTAATCCCAAAATGTAGGTCCCAGAGCATAATTTTTGGTTGTAATTTTTTCCACTGATTTTTCTCTTCCTCAGTATTTTCCTGATGTACATATAGTTCTAAGATTAATAGACTATGAGTAGTCCCTCTTTCGCTTAGTCTGTCGAAAAGAAAACCGCGAGAAAAAAATGGCCGCACGAAAACCTGGAGGCCAGGAGCGCATGAAAGGAGGGACTACCGCCTAAGCCCAAGAGTTTGAATTATACATTGCTCTCACAATGCAAAAATACGATTGGCTTATGTTAGGAGCATTGACAACACATTGCCAACATTTGACAATGCGTTGTCAACATTCGAGATACGTGTGACGTCTTGCAGGAATGTTTTGGAACCGGAGCAAATTGAAGCGGCACCAGAGCAAATCGAAGCGCTGGAATCGCGCTTCGCAAGTCGTGATATTCTTGCGAATCTGCCAACAGGCTTTGGAAAGATTTAAATTTATCCAGTGTTTTGTTTGGCAAAGCTTTCCACCTCCAACCCGACTGCAAGCCTCTTAGTGATTTTGCCACTCTACAGTATTGTCCAAGTCAGCAAATATATATTCACTGAGCCTGGCCTTTCTGCCGTCCATTTGAAAGATTGAACCAAACTTTCACTTGAAACCGGACATTCACCTGAAACTTTCTGCTGCTATCGGCAAACATTTTACTGCAGTTGGATGATCTCCTATGTCAAACACATGATGCCAGTAAACTCTTGGTTGAAACTCTGCATTTGAAATTTTTACAATAACTTTTAGATTTACACCTACAGACACAGCGAAAATTGTTACAAGATACCCCATTCGCCGTCTTCTTTTTAAAACTTCTTGGACAGTGTCGTTGAATGAACACTGAACGAAGATATACTTCTCACGGCATATGTTTTTGCCTGGCTACTTGAAGAGTAGAGTAGAGCAATTTTATTCAGGATATCTCCCAGGGTTATTGACAACAGACGATAATAAGAGGACGTCAAGATGAGAAATCCTACACCAAAAAATCATTCGGCCGTGAAAAAGCAAACTCTTGGGCTTAGGCGGTAGTCCCTCCTTTCGTGTGCTCCTCGCCCCCAGGATTTTGCGCGGCCATTTTTTTCTTGCAGTTTTCTTTCACATCATGCACGACAGACTAAGCGAAAGAGGGACTACTCGTAGTCTATAAGATTAAGTACAAAGTAGCTTACTATATGATAGTAAAATTTTAAAGGGAGAACATGTAAAAACATTACAAAATAATAATTAATATGGAAGTAGCTTCAGTTAAGTTTTCTGTGATTCCTCCTCTGCATCTAGTTTCAAATATAAGTGAATTTTATTCAATATGACGCGAACATTATCAATAGCTTTTCTCTTTTTTTGATTGGCTACTTAAAAAAGTCCATAAAATCTCATTAGTTAAAAAGTTGACAGTTTGACAGCTGAAAGTTGAACTTGAAAGCTTGCATAAATTAAAATCTTATCTGTCTGTACTCTTATTGATGATAAAAATGAGCCAATCAGTGTGCGAGAAATTAGACAGTTATTGTAAAAAATTAAGTTACTATACAACAAGGGAAGATATCAGTAATATGCCATGAAGCAGTTCATGTTATGTCCACGGTTCAAACAAAAACTGGTAGAATTTTCATTGAGTAGGAGAACAGGAAGGAAACAAGAAACTCTGTATCATTTTCAACAGGACCATATTAATATTTCTTAAAATAAAAAATTGAAAACTTGACCAGTACACTGAGATGCTAATGCAGCACTACAGACTAACATAGCAGTTCATCTTGAAGTAGAAACAATTTATGGTGACTGACTACCTTTGCTGCCATCTAGACACAAAGAGCCTATCTATGTGGCAGCAACATAAATTTAAAAGTGGAATGAAGAAAATGCTAATTCTGAGTTATTTTTTGCCTCTGATTCAAATCAAGTCTTCATGGAAAACCATTCACATGGAAATGAGTTTGAAAATGAGTATGCATGTGAAATGCATCTTCATACTGAATAGTTCTGCCCAAGCCCCATTTCTGTTTCTTACACACGACACTTTACTCTTACTATCAAATTAGCTTTCAAGTAACTTGGGAGCTGGTTGGTTTGTAGGTTCATAATATACCTGCCCATGTTGAAGACAAACAATCGAATTCAGGCTTGAACAGGTTTATTTCCATGCTTTATTTTAATTTGCATTTACATTGAATAACCATCTCTCTGGTGGGTGGCATATCTTTCTCCAGCAGTTTAAAGTGCCTATGAAGTAAAAAATAATTGCTGCTTATTTGAAAGGCTTTTCAAAGTAAAGAAGAATGGCAATTTCCTTTTTGGAATATCTTTTTTCGTTCTAGAGATATTTACGTTTTTGTATTATGCAAATGAGGAAAGTGATGACGTCATAGGTGGTTCCACTTGAACAGTAAAACACTGCATCAAGAATATCTCTAGAAATATTGGAGCAGTGTTCTTCAAACTTGGCACCACAAATGTGCATCACAAAAGAAACAGAATGACTCCTTCTGTGTTGTTGCCATGGCAACACTTTTGGCTCCAGTCTCTTTCTGTGAAAAACCAAATATGTCAATTTGCAACCCTTTGAAAAGGGACAGAGGGTCTTGCTCGGAACAAACATGATTCCTATATTGTCTTAACTCTCCCCATTAGATTGTTGGGAGTGGATGATCTTTGTTTAAGATAAAATCTGGTAATGTTAGTTTAAATTAAAACAGGATCAGTGGCATAAATGTTGTCATGGCGACAGCACGATGGGTGTCATTTTGTTTCTTTTGTGATGTACATTTCTGGTGCCAAGTTTAAAGAACACTGCTTAAATATTTCTAGAGATATTCTTGATTGAGTGTTGAACTGTTTTACTGGAACCACCTATGACGTCCTCAATTGTAATACAAAAACGTGAATATCTCTAAAACGAAAAAAGATATTCCAAAAAGGAAAACGCCATTCTTCTTTACTTTGAAAAGCCTTTCAAATCAGCAGCAATTATTTTTTACTTCATAGGCACTTTAAATAACTATATGATATTTCATATATTCCCATGTTTGGTATGATAGACATAATTATTATTAATATTAATATTAATATTAATACTGATTAATAATTCTTACTTGTTTTCAGCCAAGTAATCCACTACCCATTTCTTTATAATGTACAGATGAGCATCCATTAAATTTTTCACAATATTGATGCAAGGATATCTATAACATACAGCAATGAAATATTAATTTAGAAACTTAAATCTGACTCCAGTGACAAAAAAAAAAAAAGATTTTGAAACAAAACTTGGACATTCTAGTCCCAAAATATATTAGAACGATTTGGAACGAAAGCTCGAAATTTGTATCCAAGGTTTCTCCTCCTGACCATCATGCTATTAATAACACCATGAACTGTGACCAAGCAACAAAAACTACCAGTACCTAATATATAACATATATACCATATTTACTGCTGTAACACTTATTCAATTTTTCAATGTGGTAATCTGGCTCTTATTCAAGGTAGGTGTCCACTAAGGAAAAGATTTGAATAATACTAACAACTAGTATTGATCAAATATCATCTTTATCCAAACATGTTGGAAACAGGAAAAAAACAAAAATGCTTAAAGTGCTAGGGCTAGTGTGACTGATGGTGAATAAACAGTTTCAAACATAAGTCAAGTAGCTGCATAGGGCTGTAAATCTCTTTGTATAAGCACCCCATTGTTGTTCAGGGTGATGACAGTTCGATCTTATCAAATCTTACACTGTCATGTGAGTTATTCCAGGGTGGTGCTTCATTAAGAGCATTGCTGTTTCCTAGTTAATACTAACAGTGGCACCTTTTAGCATTGTTGCATGTGCTTTATTTACAATTTTATACGGTGACCTTTCTCAAAATGGCTGAATTGTCAAAACAAACATTAAGTCCATCACTAGTGAAAATTAAAGGTCAGTCCATGTTGAAATTACCTTTTTAAAAGAGGCTTCCTTATCATTAAGGTTTCATCCAGATCAGCTTCTGTAGCAAAGAATAACAGTCTGTTCTCTCTTGAGTCAATACTAATGTAATCAAGCTGACCTGTTAAGTATAAAGGATAAGCACTATTAGACTAACTTCTAATAATATTATATGATGTACATGTATGAAGTTAATATTTTTACTCTATATCAAACTCACAGTATTACCTAAAACAACTTGAACACATGATCACATTGCATGAGCAAAGCAAAGGCAGAACAAGCAAGAAACCAAAAAAAAAAAAAAATAGAATAACAAGATGAAATCAGGTGGCCAAGAGAACCAAGAACCTGCTACTTAGTTGTCTTTGATGTTCAGTATACAATGGGTGAACATTGTGTGACAAATCACCATGATCATGAGTCAAAGGTTAATTATATATGATTCATGATAACATTTTGTTCAGCTTCATGTTTGTAACATTTTCTAAAAGAGATGAAAGGGGTACAATTAATATCACCGTATAATATTTAAGAGTCACTGGCTGAAGATATCGAGAATGGCTAGCCAGGTTAGAAAAATTGAAAATCCTGAAACTTTGCCTAAAGAACGCTTTTAGGGAGCCACTTTCAAAAATATTTTTCCCATTTTCTTAGAATTTAAAGTCTTCGAGAAATTCGCAAAAAATGAAAAAATAGCTTTTTGCCTCATTAAATATGCAAAAAATATCTGGAAAATTGACAAAGTTCTCGGTATTCGCATTGAAACAATTTACAAAACTAGTACTCGGGGTAAACTTAGCATAAGAGCTTTACTTTTCTTCTATCGAACAATAGGAAGTTTGATATTTTTCAAGCATCTTGAAGGATTCCGTCGACCGTTGAAGAATTGCCTTCTAAAGCCCCTATGAAAACGACAAAAATTGCGTAGTTTTACAGGCTTAAAACGCATCTTGGTATGTCTGATATGGAGCTAAGACAAGTACTGTGCAAAAGAGTGTCGTTTCTACTATAATAACATGGAAAAAAATTTCTGGGCAATCGAGGTTCACATAGGTAAAATGCAAAAGTTTGCAACAGTCTCTTCACAAATTTGCATAATGCAGTATGTTCAAAGAACTCTATCGTTGAGCACTATAGTCTGTTTTTGTTCCATCTGTGGGCCATGCTTTGTGGGAAATATACAAAAAGAGAGTTGATCCATGTCGTTATTACACCATTGGTTCATTATTTTACGCTAGGTACATAAAACTACAGAAAAAGCCCAAAATATAAGTTCGAAGTCACATCACTAAACACGCCATATGTATTACGTGACTGGTGTCACGTAACAGATATTTTCAGTTAGCTCCCATTGGAATTCCTCGATTATTGAGGTTTAGACACTTGCTTATAATAGAGATATATCAGGGTTTGTCTTTCCCGTTTATATACACTGGATTAGTCTGCAAATATTCGAAAGGAGACTCGTCTTTTAAAGTACATTTTAACATGTGTCTCGATTTTGATCTTGATGGAAAACAAATTAGTTAAATACAGGAAATGAAACGAAGAGGCTTCATTAACGTGATCCAGCCAGACCGAGGAAGCAAGTTTTCTTGAAAAATAGTGTAAGACTGTTTGAAATCGATCCCGCGATCTGACCTTGGTTGGAATTTGGCCTAGTCCAAATGTCATGTTTCTGCCGTTCCGACTTCAAATAAATTTGTCCCGGCAGTGGCAATGACAAGAGAACAGTGGTGATTCCAAACGTCGAGTTCAATCGATCAGAAGATCAGAAGACGCTTGCTTTGCTGAAGGCCATATTAATTGCAACAAATATTAGCAATGGCAGCTGATGCAGCAGGCTATGAATTCAGTTCGGCACAGTACATAAGAGCATGCCGAAGCCACGTCGCGCTACATGGCATGCAGACTTTATTCTTTTCCCCCTGGCACGGGGGGGACTCAGTCTTCAAAAGGTCCACCGCGAGAGCTTTTGCGGTACCTTTTACGGGGATTGAGCCGAAAAATATGACAGGGGATAATGTGTTATGTAAACCGTTGTCAGTTTAACCATCGATCTTCCCTCTTTCTTTGTTATTTGGAATTGACGACACCAACAACGACAAAAAACACCGTTAGAAATATATCAAGTAGTTATTCTATGAAGAGACTTTTCTATTTTGGTCAATTATGCAAAAAAAGTTCACCTAGCCTGAAAAATGTTTGTGTTTGCTGGCACACGTTGTTACCGCCCAGATTATGAGAAAGATGTATCAAGCACACAATACTTTCAAAATATATTGCTGTAAATGCACTAAAAGTACCTGTCATTTTATAGTTCATCCACTAGGATGATTTTCTTAAGAACTACGCCATGGAGAATGTCAAAAATACAATTTCTGAGCCCCTAGATTGAAAATGTTTTTTTTGGAGGAGGATGCCCCTAGACCCCACTACAAACTTGCGTCGGCACCGCTCGTTTTCAAGCCTCCCACCTCCCCCCCCCCCCTCCTTCACTTGAAAAAAGACTCCGCCGTCCCTGTGAATTCATATCCTGCTGCATCAGCTGTAGTTGCTTTCTAGCATTTAAAAAAGTCTTCAGCAAAGCAAACTTCTTCCGATCTTCTGTGCGAATGAATTAAATGCGACATTTGAATATTTCATAGCTTTTTGTCAAATTTATTTGAGTTCGGCACGACAGAAGCACGACGTTTGGACTAGGCCAAATTCCAACCGAGGTCAGATCGTGGAATAGACATCAAAAAGTCTTACTCTATTTTTCAAGAAAGCCTGCTTCCTTGGTCTAGCTGGGTCACGCTAATAAAACCTCTTCGTTTCATTTAGTGCATCTAATTAATCCGGTTTCCATCAAGATCAAAATCGACACACAATGGTTAAAAAATACTTTAAAAGACCAGTCTCCTTTCGAATATTTGCAGACTAATGGAGTGTGCATAGACGGGAAAGACAAACCCCTATATGCTTCTATTATAAGCAAGTGTCTAAACCTCAATAATCGATGAATTCCAATTGGAGCTAACTGAAAATATCTCTTACGTGACGCAGTCATGTAATACATGTAGCATATGTAACTTTGAACTTATATTTTGGGCTTTTTCTATAGCTTTTTTGTATCCTGTGGGAAATAATGAAACAATGTTGTAATAACGACATGGATCAACTCTCTTTTTGTATATTTCCCACAAAGCATGGCCCACAGATGGAACAAAAACAGACTATAGTGCTCAACGATAGAGTTCTTTGAACATACTGCATTATGCAAATTTGAGAAGAGACTGTCGCGAACTTTTGCATTTTACCTGTGTGAACCTCGATTGCCCAGAAATTTTTTCCATGTTATTATAGTAGAAACGACACTCTTTTGCACAGTACTTGTTTTAGCTCCATATCAGACATACCAAGATGTGTTTTAAGCCTGTAAAACTACGCAATTTTTGTCGTTTTCATAGGGGCTTTAGAAGGCAATTCTTCAATGGTCGACGGAATCCTTCAAAATGCTTAAAAAATTTTAAACTTCCTATTGTTAGATAGAAGAAAAGTAAAGCTCTTATACTAAGTTTACCCTGAGTTCTAGTTTTGTAAATTGTTTCAATGCGAATACCGAGAACTTTGTCAATTTTCCAGATATTTTTTGCATATTTAATGAGGCAAAAAGCTATATTTTCGTTTTTTGTGAATTTCTCGAGGAATTTAAATTCTAAGAAAATGGGAATAATATTTTCGAAAGTGGCTCCCTAAAAGCGTTTGTTAGGCAAAGTTTCAGGATTTTCGATTTTTCTAAAATGGCCAGCCAGTCTCAATATTTCCAGTCAGTGACTCTTAAAGGTTGACCAAATTTGGAATTTTTGGTACTTCCTACAAACGATGAAAATGATTTTGCTCAGCAGGTCTTTTTCAAGATCTTTATTTCTTCAATGATTATACTTAAAGATAACATTTTTCATTCATTTTTTACTTTAAGATAATATTGGGCAGCCTTTCTAAAATCTAGCTGTCTTTCAACGGAGGTTACCTTCCTTAGCACAGTTGTGAACAATTTTAATTATTGAATAAAACCAAAAAATCTCACAAGGCAACTAGTTAGCTCATACTGCTAATCGACTAGACATGCTCATACAGTATTAAAACTTAAAAGTGGCATGCCATACTGTGTTTAATGTTATTTGTTTGTTGTTTATGTCATGATTAACAGAGCAATTTTGAGACATCAAAATAACAAAGTGGCCGTCCACAGGATACCTGGACACCCATCTGGCTAAAGGCCTGATCACTGTCCATTTTACCTGTGCTATCTGTTTTCTTCTTTGCCTTGGGATTATTAGCTGCTTCTCTATCAGCACTTGTTTGAGGAACAGGAGCCAGAAAAGCACTAAGAGTTGAATCATGACTCCGGTGAATATCAGCGAGGTGATGAAGGGCAATGTCTGTTACTAGATCACAACTGACAACAAAAACATCTTTCTGAAAGGAAATCATGTTCACTTGGTAATAATTATATTTAATTTTTAATATTATAAAGATTAAGCACTGGTAACAGATCTTCACATGATTTAAAAAATCGCAAATACTTTTGTCATAAATATGGAAAAATGACTTTCCACCCAAAATGAGCTCTGTCAATGAAGTGACATATTACATGTGCTCAATATGATGTAGCCAAATTACAGTGGTGAAAGGCAAGTGTCCAACTGGTACATTCAAATAACCAGAGCCTGTAACCAAGCAAAGGACAACTCAGTCATAAAAAACCCTTCCTTCCGGTTGGGGGAAGGGTGTAGGCTAATCAACTCAATTTACAGGTAGACAACTCTTGCGGATTATGAAAAAAGGGAACAACCCAGTTCTTCAAACAAGAGATAGACCAAACAGAGACCAACATGTGGTATGAATCAAATTTTGTGACCTTTTACAATAGAAAATTGGCTTTGAAAATACCATTTGTCATTCATTGATTAACTGGCTGTTATCAAGGGGTTATATTGGCAGTTGGGGCGAGTTTCCGTGGCCATTGCCATTGATTGCAGAGGGCTGGTTGTTGTAGCGAGGTTAAAATAAGACTTGAATGTATGGATCATCTGCTGCGACCAAAAAAAATGGCCTTTGTACAGAGGTTGCTGTAGTAGAGAGGTGGCCCCATTAGCTAATAATGGAGGTTCGACTGTATTGCAGAGGTCAAATAGTATAATAATTGTACATACCTTGATACATGTAATTAACAGTGTTTGTACAATAAATTTCCTTCAGGAGGTTACTGACCTCTATTTTATCTTTGATGTACCTAAGAGCATCTGCTGTTCCCATGTCTGTATCATCCGGAATGGTGACAAAGTCCAGCTTTAGTTTAGGATTACAAACACTTGGTAAAATTTGGTGAAATTGTGTAACTGCAGAATCCAGTACTATAATGATTATCTCTGGAAAAGAATGTAAGTCTTTGTTGAATTTTATTGTCTAATATAGTATTCTCTCATTGGTATTAATCAATGATCAAGATTACCCATCCATTACTCACTAATTTTATGTCACTTTTCATGTGTGGTAAAAGTAAATATTTGAATACATAATGTTGCCATGCCAACCACGTGCTGAGACAAGAGGACCTCTCTTACAAGAGCTTTAAGAATATTGCCTTGGAAAGGTAAAATCAATGCTTATTAATAGTATTCTCTGTTGTAAAATATGAAAGTAATGACCAAACACTACCTTGAAAATTTGCTAATACAAGATCTCAGTTAGTCCCACTCCTGGGCTATCTATCTGAATCTTTAGAAAAAGATGGCAGTATTTGTTTAGTAACCTGTACTTCAAAGCTTTGTGATAATCTTGGATGGACAATATGAAGCAGACGAAACAATATCAGTTTTCCTGCTTGCCCTATAAAAACTTTAAAAGTTTTTCTCTCAAATTTTTCTTAAAAAAAATTCCACTTGCCATCAGTCAAGGAAAGGATGGAATCAACTAGCCCAACCACATCATCCACTAGCCCCCGGCTATCAAACACAAGTTTCTTCGTATGTTGATGAGTCACTAACGTCGTTTTTTACCGCTAGTTTAACTTATATCTTTTAAAAAAAATTGTAAACAGTTATTATAACTAAAAAAGTAGCCCTGTATTCTATAGTAACACCGAATGCAGTTATAAAAATGATCACTGAATATTATACCAACGCTACTCACCTTCAAATCCCGCTTTGTCGAGCAAGTTGATGGGGTACCAGATTACGGGCAAGTTACCTACTGGTAATAACGCTTTAGGAATTCTTTCAGTCAAAGGAAACATACGAGAGCCTGTGCCGGCCGCCATTATTACTGCTTGAAACTCGACCATTGTTACAGGATATAAACAGCTCGCTGCTCGCCTTAAAGGATGCTTTCATGAGCGGGATCAAGAACTCAAAAAATGTTTCAGTTCATCTGCCATTTTCCCTTTGATGAGAAATTGCCTGGTGGCATAGCTAATGAACTGGAACCAGTGCTTTGCAAACAACCGGTACGGGCGGGGGAGCGCGGCGTGACTATAAACTTGGAAGGACGGTTTGAGCATAGTTTGCAGGACCCCGTTGATAACAGTACTTTGTACTGAAGGGTTATCCTGAGGAAATATTCGATTATTATTATTATTAGCAAAGTCGGCGGGCGAAGCGAGCCGGTGAAGTGCCTGGCAGGTTTCTCACCAGCTCGCTTCGCTCGTCGTCGGCTTTGCTCGTGCCGCCAACGATGAGAGCCTGCTTGCACGCCAAAGGACCTAACGAGTAGAAATTTCCAGAGTAGGGCTAGGGTGTAGAATTTGAACATATTGGTCTGAAGTAGATTTTACGTGCTCTCTAGCTCGGAAACTGGTTCCGTAGAATTCTGGTGATAGGCCCATCTACATGTAAGCATGGAACTATTCTGGTTGTAAGTTCGCCCCGGATATAGAGACCGCCTCTACTTTTTCTGGTTTAGTCATCAACAATGCATCCAATCAGCGAGGACAAACAGTGTGACTGTTGCTCCTTGGCACACGAAATCCCGGCCGCGGATGCTGCATTTCTCGAAAATTATTTGGAGGTTAGCACCTGGATTTTGAATGAATCTTCGATTGAATACCTCGAGAAGAAGCGTCAACCTTTCAGTGTATCTGGTGTTCGATTTGGAAGCCAGGCGATTCTAATTTCTGGGTGAAAATCAGCTTGGCGCTGCACAGGTAGCCTGCGTAGCAAGCGTTTCCGTGGGGTTTGGTAGCAAAGAAAGACCGAGGAACGGGATTTTCGGTGTTTTGTCTGCGCGGAAAATGGGGCGAGAACCACAAAAAGAAGGAGCGGGGTGGGAGAGGGGAAGGAAGGAAACGCTTGTAGACAAACCCCTGGATTTTGAAAACCTCCGTTCGCCAGCGAACGGAGCTCGTGATTGGCTGGGTTAGTCCAATATTATTGACATGCGTCGATCAAAGGTATTTTAATACCTTTGAGTGCCAGACAAAATGGGAAGACGCGTTGGAAGCTTGGTTACAAAACGCTTTAACTTTTCTCGCTGAACGAGGATTTAGTCGTCAGCTTCGACAGTACGGTAGAAATCCTGTAATGCATTGCCGACGCTTTGGTTTTTCGAAGCCTGCACATTATTGCAGAAGCAAGCGCGACACAATTTGCAGCTGTTCCGTTAATTTTAACATCACTTCCTTGAATGCCACATGCGCCAAGGACAAGATAATAAACCACGGGACAGAAAATTAGCACTACTGCGTGGGAAAACTTAGTGATTTCGTCTGGCTTGTTACAAGGCAACATGTTGTCGTAGGTATTGCGACATTTCATTGGAAGCATTTTTGTTGACAGCATTTAGAACCTCTGGGGACAATTCTGAATGATTTGTTATAGTGTTAGCTGCGGCATGCCAGTTTTTGTCACATATTTGCCTTACCAAAAATTTAGTCGTCTCGTCGCGGGGAATTCTTACAAGGACATTTTATAAACAACTTTGACTTGGAGGTCGCCTAGGGGAAGATTATCTTTATTCAGATACTGGTCAAGATTATCGTTATTTCTTCTCTCAGATGTTTGAAGCCTCTCCTGCCCAAATTCCAAAGTTTGCCGAGAAGACTTTCCGTTGTTTGTTTTCGTTGCAGCGATAACAATCGAACCGATTTGCGGATCTGGCGTTTCCAGCAAACGCTTCTTTACTGGAATTGCCTTTGTGAGAGTTGACTGGGTAATTTTACTTTGTATCGATTCCTGGACGAATGAATACAGTGATCCAAGATTTCGAATCATGCGAGCACAAGGATTACTAACGCGACTGGAATACTTCTCACAGTTTAATTTTCAGGCAGATTTGTGCTAAAACTTCACCCTTGCAGTCCTTCCTTTTAGACGGATTGAGTAGCTTGATTAAAAATTACCAAATTTAATTCATCGAGATTTCTCCGTTCCCACCGTGCGCTCGTTGTTTCAGACATATTTTGACAAGTAAAGTTTATTTTTGTTCAAAGTTCACTTCCGCTACGGAAGGCCGAAGATTTTATTGGTTAATTTATGACAGCCGATGACAGCACGAAATCTCATTGTGCGCGCTCAGGCATGAAAGGCCAAGTGGGGCGGTTTTCAAAATCCAGGGGTTTGTCTGCAAGCGTTACCTTCCTTCCTTCCCCTCCCCCTCCCCCCTCTTTTACTCGCTCCATTTTTCGCGCTGTAATATTCTTTGCTCCCGAACACCACAGAAACGCTTGCTACGCGGGCTACTGCACAGGCGGCCCAGACGTTGAATACGATTAATACGTGACATTATGATGTTGGCGATTGCGTTACAATTTTAGCCGTTTATAAGACGATGTATGAGAATGCCTCGAAAATTACTCTAAATACTACGCGTAGAAAATAATTTGAATAAAATGGTTTACCTTATGTTTGCATTGCGTTATTTTGATGTCTCTGGGTTCCTGGAGGTGGTTTACAGCCATTTAGGGAGTTTTACTTTCTGGCGGTTTGCTTCCCCCTAAAGAGTGGCGCTGGTGCGGTCGAAAATGAGCTTTCCACCCTTGTCTCCTTCTTATAACGTGTAGTAACAGTCAACGCAAAACCCACCAAATCCCTCAAATTCGCCATTTTTAGCCGCTGATGTGACAATACACAACAACCGAGGTAGATTTACGTTTATTTTGAGCATTAACATGGACATAACTCGATATCAGTTTACGACACTATTAGGCGCAAAACGCAGGCACGCAAGGCGTGCAAGAGTTATTTTTGGTGAATTAAAAGCCCCCGGAGGTAGCATCAGGATCCGATTACATGTAGGTTACAGCGTAGGTTAATCCACCAAGTTTTCTTTGTCCGCGATGTACAGCAAAAATAAATCTTGAAATTGTCTCAACTTCAGAAATGTGCTATCAAGCCTGATTTTATCAAGGAGCGATTTTAAAGGAGCTCAGTCACGGTTTGCGCATATTGAAAAGTTTAGCCTCAATTTTTCAAATTCGTCGTTTGTAATCCGTGTTAATCTTTTCCATCGTTAGCCATCCTTGTTCCTTTATGGTTTATCATAATTTCTATCTTATTAAACTGTTATTTTCAGGTTTCCTACCATTTAAAGGTAATTTTGTATGTGGCCAAAATAACTCAAAATACCGTGACTGAGCCCCTTTAACAATTTTATCAGTAGTTTTGTTTATTCCAACATAAATGTAACTGCTCCTAGCGAGACAGCTAAACGTCATGCAGTCTGTACGTAAGAGTAGCCATCGGCAAACGGCAGACTGGTGTTGAACTTCAAATTAATGTCGATTTTAAAAGCCGTTTAAACGAGAAAACATCATTGCAAGTCAGAACAAGAAAACAACGTTATTTAACTTGAGACTTGAAACAACCAGACACCTGAAAGACTGTATAAAAGACGCCACGAAATCTGAAGAGTTTGGGAAGTTTCTGTGTCATATAGCCCTTTCCAACGACCGAGTGCCTTTTTAGTGACTAAAGGACTATGCTATGAAGCAGGTAACTTGACCTCTGTTTTAAAACCGCGCAAGGAATCTGTTTCAAAACGAAAGAACCAGTATCTAATTTGCGGTTTAACTTGACGCCATGGAGTCTTCAAGAATATTTGAAGAGTTTCCATACCACAAACCTATTATGAAATCTTTGCTGAAAATTCCCTTTTTAAGTATTGCCATAGCCGTAAATGCAAGATATTAAAATGCCACTGAAGACAGACTATAAAAAGAGACGTCCAAACATTCTGGAGCTGCCGATAGATAACAGCTTCTTGTTTGTTTATTGTGGGAACAAGAGCCACTGATTTGGGCGTGAAAATCAAAAGTCAGTGTCAAGTTACCGTTTGCAACTAACAAATAAAAATATCTTGTTACATTTACTCGCAACAAAAATAACAATTTTCAAATCTCAGTTCTCATTCATATAATTAGCCGTCTGTAGTTTCTTTTGTGCTAACAGAGAAGACCCCTTCAAATGAGTATCGATTCCAAAGAACGTTTCAGCGAGACGGTATTAAACGTAATTAGCGTTACTTGATTGAGACATCTTGCATTCATATACTGAACCATTTTGCGCCGATAAACGGTTATTTCGTGAACTGCACGTAATGCAAACGATATCGATTGAAAGCTGGCGACCCGGGCCATGCAAATACCATCACGTACGAATGTCCCTAACCATCCCAATTCTTGAAACCCAGCCACAAAGTCCTGGCCTCTGCGCTTAACCACAGTAAACGCGGGGACGGAAATTTTGGAGAAGGGCCAATACCTAAAAGGATACCTGATCTTGTTTATAGAAAAACAAAAATGGCCGTTCTAAATCTTCACACACGATTCACCTTTACAAGCAGCAATTTGATTGGTTGTTCTTATTAGCCCAAACCTGATTGGTGTGATAAACATGTCATACATATATCACTCACTCGTCCAATCATAACATATAGCACACAAAAAAACATTACTCAAAAACTGCAGCAGAATTATTTCCTGTATTTGCAATTGAATCAGTAGTGTCTGCAATCTAGTAAATGGTTTGAACCATTTTTCTAGTGTGATCGTCCTCGCGATGTAAATAAACTGTCCCTTGTTGTTGTTGTTGTTTCTGACTACTCGAACCCGACCGGGTCCTCAAAGAGGTCTTCAGACAGTTCTTCAGAACCACCCGCACGAACTTGTGGAAACAGCCATTTTCAAAAGTTAGTCGTATTAGTAATCGAGTGTTTCAGTTTTTCTGTATAGCAAATAAAGGAATAAAAAAGCAAGAAATCTTTCACTCGTCCAAATACATGTATACATGTTTATGTTCTTATTTCCGGCAAACCAACGAACATAGTAAAAGCAAGCGCTTCAGGCCATGTCACGAGGAGTATACCACGTGATTGTCAGGCTTCATTTGGGACTGAAAAAATTCTGTTTTTTCACTTAGAATAACGTCATGTGAGTGGAATAGCTTTTTTGGCGTGAATTGATTTTATACTTGGACAGTTCTTCAAGTCATTACCCGGAAAGCTTAGGAGATCCGGGCCAAGAAATATATGAATACTGGCATTGTCCTTGGTTTAGGCAAGACATTTCTTGTCTTTATGATTTGAAATAAGCGAGTGCTGAGCCAAATTCGACATGACGAGACTGCCAACACAAATGAGCTCAGTGGTTTATAGGCCAAGAAAAATAGATTAAAAAAAGAAATCTCGTGACTGTCCTAAATAGAATGACTTCAAAAGATTTACAGTGCTGACGGTATCCGTGACAGACGTGTCTCGCACCTGTTTCCAGTAAAAATCCGTGACACGCAAAACAAAAATCCAACAATAATAAGGCCCTGTTCGCACAATGCGAAATTATGTTTGTTTTGCAAATAAATCTGTCATCACGAAGCCATTTTCCCTGATGTTTTTTTCACCGACGAAAATTTTCGCGAGTGCCACCAAACTTCGAAGATACCGTCAACTAGCCTTGAAGGTCGTGAATTAACTGTCAGTCGAGAGAATACCTTGTGCGTTTATCAAGTCATCTTATTTGGCAATGAATTGGACGCAGCGTACGTGACAGTGTCGTGATCTGTCACACGCATTACAGAATGGATTACAGAAACCAATTAGAAAAGTTTTAATGTTTTTGCAAACGCCAAACGCTAGTTTTTGTCGTAATCTAAACGGGGCCATATGAACATTGTAAAACTGAAGCACAATGAGATTTGATCGTGAAGATCGATAAATCGCCCAAATGATTTACAGAAATTAAGAAAAGTCAAGGACTGTATTTACACAAACAACGTGAAACACAATCCAGACCTGACGTAAAGCCATCCTTAATAGAATTTGTTATCAAATACAACAAAACAAAAGGGCACTTGATGCAGGCCTGATACCTTACGCAACGTGTTTGTTTCAGGCCGGTAATAAGCAAATCACCTGTACATCAGACCAGCTCACGTAATAAAACACGAGTTTTGATTGGCTTACAGCTTTACGCGCCCTCTATATAAACTTTGCAAAGTGTTTCGTCCATTCACTAAGAGGGAAGTTTTTGTCTTTGACTCTACAGGGACGCACATAGCGACTGGTCTTTGGTCTCTTGGGTTAGCTGTTCATCATGGAAGGAGAACATAAGTACACGCTGTCGAACTATATGTCGCTCGATCAAGGCGAGAACGTTCAAGCCATGTACATTTGGGTGGACGGAACTGGCGAACATCTTCGCTGCAAGACGAAAACAGTGAACCAAGAGCCGGCCAGACCAGAAGATCTACCCATATGGAACTTTGATGGCTCCAGTACATATCAGGCCGAAGGCTGTAATAGCGACGTTTATCTGCATCCTGTGGCTTTGTTTAGAGATCCATTCAGAAAAGGAAAAAACAAACTGGTTTTGTGCGAGACCTACCAGTACAACCATAAGCCGACAAAAACCAACACAAGAAAAAGCTGTCTTGATGTCATGGAAAGCAACGTTGTAAAGGTAAGCTTATATTAAACATGTGTTTCTTACAGCTTACATTCATGAAAAAACTCAAAAAAGATACAAAAAAAACCCACCTTGAAAATGCTTGCAGACGCATCCGTGCAGTGCGGCACGACGGGAGTAAGACGTGTTAATTAAGATTGGAGTGAAGGTCACGCTACGTTCTTCCTAATATATAACCCTTACCTTTACCACAACTAGTGTTTGCAGCCAAAGAAACAGCCGTGCAGTTGGCACAGAAATACAGTGATCGTAAAATAGCTCTCCGCTCATTTTACTTAAGATTGTGAGGCTTTAATTGAAGCTTACAAGTGCTGCTAGATTGCACAAGCCGGGGCAAGTGCTCATTATACCTGAGTTGGCATATCTCGGTCACCTATCTTTTGGTAAAGGTCAAGCCTACGTAGTGCACGGGCTAGCAGGATTTAATGACCATTGTGCACGTGGGGCTATCAGAACTGTCAACTGTGGAATTCTAATTAATTGTTTTCTTGATTGTTTTCTCAAAGAATGCTCACCCCTGGTTTGGCATTGAACAAGAGTACACATTGCTAGACAAGGATGGACACCCCTTAGGGTGGCCCAAGGGAGGTTTCCCAGGACCACAAGGCCCCTACTACTGTGCTGTTGGTACTGGAAATGTTTTTGGGCGAGATGTTGTAGAAGCTCACTACCGAGCCTGTCTGTATGCTGGAGTTAAGATTGCTGGAACTAATGCTGAAGTCATGCCTGCACAGGTAGAGAATTAATATTTTTTGCTTCATATGTATGAATTTTGCTATTTTGATTGGCAGTCTTGAAAATGGATTTTATTTTACATTCGTAGATTACAGGTTATAATAATATTCAACAGTCAGCTGACTTCTTTTAGCAAGGTGCATGATATTATTGCAAAGTTAAGAATTTTTTGTTGGAGTTCTGGAATTTTAACCCTCGACATTTTGTAGGTCTGGGATGACGCTGGTCCTTACTGTCACTTTTATTAAAATGCCAAAGTCCAGATTTTAAATATATAGTAACTTTTTTTTTTCCATTGAGTTGTAACAATATCTTTTATACTAATGCACACCATCAATAGTGTTGAATAGAAAGAACATGCACATATTTCAGTATATCATGTGTACTGTGATAACCGTGCAAAGATAACAAATTTTACTTCTGTCTTTTCAGTGGGAGTATCAGGTTGGACCTTGTGAAGGAATTGAAATGGGTGATCACCTGTGGATGTCACGGTTTCTGTTACATCGTGTGGCAGAAGACTTTGGAATTAAAGTCACTTTTGATCCCAAACCTGTGCCAGGAGATTGGAATGGAGCAGGAGCCCACACAAACTACAGGTATTTATTAATAAGCAATTTGCAAAGGTTAAACTACATGCATTACTGATAACATAGATTAAAAGAACATGTACTCTAAAAAGATGCTTAGATGAAGGGAACATGGGGTTTTGAAGTTTTGGGGTTTTAGACAAATACTTGGACAATTGGAACTATCTGATTGATTGATTTTTATTTATTTCTTTTCTGAACTAATTTCTAACTAACTCTGAAACAACACAGTTGTCTCCTGTCATATCTTTTTTGGATCAATACCCTAAAGGGTACTGTAAAAGCTCCTGCTGTGGACCATTTGAGGCTCGACACTCAAGAGGTACCAAAACCGCTTTTTTAACCCCTAAACGGTACAACAAACCACTCTGGTCCTTTTTAGATGGGAGCCCTCCCTGGGAAATTAGGAAGCTCATTGTTACTCGTCCTAACTTAAAGGTGATTATTTGACCTTGCCTTCAATTTCAATGTTTGCAGTACCAAGCCAATGAGAGAGGAAGGAGGAATGAAGTACATCTATGAAGCCATCGAAAGGTTGTCAAACAGACATGACTTCCACATAAGGATGTACGACCCCAATGAGGGTGAAGATAACAAGCGACGTTTGACTGGGCACCACGAGACATCATCCATTGAAAACTTCTCCCATGGAGTGGCCAATCGAGGTGCTAGTGTGCGCATTCCACGTCAATGCGCTGAAGATGGCAAGGGCTATCTTGAAGACAGAAGACCTTCATCAAACTGTGATCCATATCGTGTCACTGAAGCTATTGTAAGGACAACAATACCACAGCCTGTATGAAGAATACAGACATTAAATGAATTTGACATTGATGTCAAATGGAAACTTTGGTGACTTTGAAGTAATGAATGCTACTTTTGTTGCAAGCAGAAAGCTTTTGATTAAATATATTTAGTAGGTCAATTTTGTTGGTTGGGCTTATTTATTGGTGTTGAAAGCTAAATTGTGGCTAATTGATACTAAAGGCTTGTACAATTACAGAATGAATGCTGGGTACAAGGTTCACATAGTTATGAATGTACAATAAACAATGATTGATTCAAGGTTTAAATTACAGATGTTGATTGACTGCTGATAGTCAAACATCTTAATTAACTATTTTGACAGGTCAAAACAACCACAGTACAGCCCTATAAATAGTACTGCTGGGCTCATTCCACTGCCCTTTATCAGTTGTTAAAAATGATTACTGAATGAGATGAAAGTTTTAGTCTACCATATAGCAACCAGTAAATTAAAACTGTTTAACAATAATAATTTATGCCCACAACTGCTGCCATGTTCAAGTCACCTGAAGCAAATAGGCATGTATAACAGAGGCATTAATTTCAAATGAATGTACATTAACCATAACATAACTGTAGAACTGCCCAGAGCATTTCCAAAATCTCTATTTTCATAAAAAAATATTCATATCAGTAGAGCTAACAGCTGGATGATTTCCATTATTTAGTTGAACATTTGAAATTTGTACCAAATCATCCACTGTATATTAAGTGAAACACTTCAACCCTTTTGACTGCATATCGAGATACAATTATAACATAACAAGTACACAAGCCATTGTTAAAGGCAACTATTTTTATTTTGTTCCCAAAAGCCAAGGACTAAATGTTGCAAGGATCTCAGAAGGATCTTGCCACTTTGTAATAGGCTTTCTAATTTCTTACAAGTATTTCAAGAACTACTTGTCAGTATGAACCAAAAAAATATAACATTTTTTGGTTCTTATATTATATATTTCATGCCTAAATGAAGTTAGTCCAGAGTCAGCTACAGTACACTAGAGTTTTAATTTACAAACATTTTGTCTTAATTTAATTAACAAATAAAGAAGCCTAAGCTGTATTTTACAGTGATAAAACACGACAGGCATTTGAGAACAGAGGGAAATGTAGAACACATGGGCTGCAGGCGAGTGTTTTCTTCATTTCTCAAGTGTTCTCAAATGTTCAGAGTGCTTTACCACAGTATAATACATGGCTTAGGCTTCTTTATTTACTTTATGACATAGATTTTCCATGTGCACTAACAATAAAACACCCTTTTCTCTGTTTGATACTCTGATAAAACATGGGTTTTTGACCAATCAGAGGGCACGCAGAGTCCTATCTATATTATAAATAATAATAAATTTTGTTACCGAGCAAGAATGATTGTATTTAGTCAGTTTTCTATTGCAAAAGCTACTGTATTTTATCTATGGCGATAACTAAAGTGTATGATATGAAAAGTCCTGTTTGAACTTCTCGTTATTTTAGTTGTGGAGGGGGCTGTCACATCCATGCAAGTGATGCTTGTTTTTTTCAGCCAGACCCACTCAAGGAGAGCGTCTGGCAACCAAAGTACTCAAATATCAGAAGACTTTCTGCTATTTTTAAACCAGGCCATTACAGCCTTGAAAAGGGATAACCCATACCACAAATTAAATGATCACCAACATTTCTGAAAATAATTCAAATAATTCTCAGTTCAGAAAAATTGAATTTCCCACATAATGAGACTGCAGAAGCAGCGTTACGGCATGCTTTATATAAGGTCTCTTCTACAGTGCAAAAAGAAATGATGCACAACCTTGTGATCTAGGTTAAAGAAGTGGCATTACAAAATATGTAAACTCACAGTGAGAAAATTCAATAAATCAACACGACGTTTCTTAACTGCATTTTTTTTTAGGCTTATCCAAAGAGGGCCCTTCATATAAACAAAAGGATGAGCATTTTGCACTGTAAGAATGCTACTCCTTTTGTATATGAAGGGCCTTCTGGATAATCCTAAACACTAAAAAGGTGCCAAGTGTCTATGGGTTAAATGTCCCAGCCATAAAGGGACTGTCCATTCACGCCTTGGCAGAACATTTACGCCAGCATAAGCAGAACACTAACTCTCCACCCATCTTGCCCTTAGCGACACAAGCAAATCTCACTCTACATGCTGCAATTTTGTTTAACCATGACGTAAAAGTGTGTCCTGCAGTTGTGAATTCCTTGCATTCTATGTTCCTAATTACTGCTCTCTTTGTTCAATGTATTAAAAATTAGAATCCACTTTCAAGGCAGTAACTATGGTATGTTGTTAATGGAGCACGACGTCTGTTTACAATGAGCCATTCAAGGTGAGATCATTCTCTATAAAGTTATTGTTGAGTCTATTTCAAAGGTCAACAAACTGTAAGCTTCATTTTCTTAAACCTAAAACATTTTTGCTTGTTACCTTCAGAATGATATAACTAATGATTGATAGCATTGGTGCAGTTTAACACAAGTTAGGGTAGGCTCTTCAGTAGTATAGCTCTTTCTACCAGCTTACCAGCTGACGAACGTCTGCAGATAAAAGCTCAGACAACTGTTCAGAAACCACTTTGTGTTTGAATGCAATGTGGTTAGTACGTATTGTAATTGATTTTTTTCCCTCTCTCCCTCCCTTTGGAGACAGGGTTGGTTGGGTGTATCCTTTATCTAGTAAACTAGTGAAACAATCTCAGATAGTGTAGAGTGCAATGTATAGCTGTGATACAGTAATCACAACACAGGTTCTCACACCTGCTGTCCTCTCCCAATTTGTATTGACCTTGGTAGTCAGCTGGGGCTGAAACCTTGACAAGACATTATATTTTAATGCCACCAACTTAAATATATACTACCTCAGGGAAACTTTAGGCTGAATATTAACTTTTTGGTATCTTTCATGGGGACAATTAAAAGGAGAAATAAATATGTTAAATAAATAGGTGAAGCAATACGTTTCGTCTCTTTATTTGAATCCTGACAAAAACACTAGAGTAGTTTAAAAACAGTACATGACATTTCTTCAATCGAGCTAGGGGTAATTCCAAAAGATACCAGTCATAGTAGCCTTCTCTGCACCAAACAGGGAGAAGTGAGTTAACCAAAAATTAACAGCTGCAACATATAAAACATCCAGATTATTGAGAACTTTGCCTTGAGAACAAATTCTGCAGAATTGACTGGTGAAGGTCCCATCCAGTGTGTTATATCCCATGCTTAGCAACAGTTGAACATCAACATCTGCTTTGTTGAATGGTCATGAAGACAGGGTGTGGAGTAGAAGAAAACAAATTGCAGTGATAATTAAGATCTTGCAGAAATGAAATATGCCATGCAGGTTACCAACTGGTGAACAAATTGATCAGGGTTTCAGTTTACTGGGATGTGATTGGCTGTGTACACTCAGAGGTGGTTCAAGTTGCTAACAGCAAAATGATAACTATAATCCCAGTGTCTGGAGTAATAATTGGGTCCACTCTCAAAGTTCTTTAAACCATAAGATTTATTTCCATCTGTTGTTAAGATTAAAATCGAGATCTTAGTGTAATTTGAAACCACTACCACCATAACAACAGCAATCAATGAAAAGGAGATTTTTTTTTTTGGCAAACTAGGATGTTTTGGAAAACTGAACTGCTCTTAATTCACAATAACAATCACCATAGGTACTGGGATATTAGGCATGAAAATTTACTAACCTTCAGAAATAAAAATGTAACAAGCACCCTTTATTTTACGCTCTGCACAATCTACCTTTTTGTGGGGCTTAGAACCTGACCTACCTTTCCTTTTACTCTAGCCCACCTGCCGAAACTTATCGACTGGTAACCATATTTACATATTATGTTTGCAACCAATACCAGAAACATTATGTTAGTAATGAAATGGCTAGCTATTCATCTGCAAATGTTTAAAGGAACTGAAAATAAACAATGGTAAGGAAACCTGTCTTTTTCCCCCATGCTTTTCATTATATTTACGTAGCACACTGGCTTACATTGAGTATTCTTTAGAATAATTAAATCAGTATCAACTTGTTAAACATTGTACAAATTTTTCTGCAGTCCGAATTCTCAAAAACCCTTTCTTCTTGTCTAATTTGTAAGCAGCTAACCAGTTTTGACTCTTCAGGCACATATTTACATCATAATCTTCCTAACAATATTATAAATATATAACTATTAAATTAAAGATCTGTCAATTAAAAATGTAAGTTGACAAGCTACATCGTACACACCACCCAATTACCTTTTGTGACATTTCTACAATACCTAAAAGAATTTAGGGTTTATTCAATGTCCAAACAGAACAGCCACACCCATGTCACAACGACTTGTTGCCATAGAAGGCATTAGTGTCCACTCCTGAACTAAAGGATCATAGCTTTCAAATGTGTCCAACAGTGACAAACCATCATAGCCACCCACTGCAAACAGCTTGCCACACATCACAGCTGTCCCTACATAGCACCGGTTTGACTTCATTTGTGCAATACTCATCCACTGATCATTACATGGACTGTAACATTCCACAGACGACAAATGTTGGGTGCCATCATAGCCTCCAACAGCAAACAGCTGCCCATCAAGAACTACTATTCCAGCACCTGTATGAGAAGGAGATCAGAGATGCATGACACCAATATATCAAAATGGTTGAATAAAGTGCAATGGAATAATCATTAAATAAATGGTGGTATGTGCTTGGAGTATACCACAATATTTACATTTACAAGGTGTTATTATTTCAGACTAGTTAGTTATATACAAAACCATCTCATTTTGTAAGTATGTTCCACACCAAACATATCCAAACCAAAATGAAATGGCTGAATTGTATATACCCTGTTTCAGACCAAAACAGTTCAAAAACCATTCCCTTTGGAGCACATACCTGTAAGGCTTATACGATAGAGTACTCCATCCCCCAGGAGAGAGTAAAACCAAACATGTTATAAAATCAATATACTGTTGCACAATGAAACTACACCACAGGTAGTTTTCAAACAATGTGGTTCTGGATTTGAATGAAAATATTGGCAGATCAACAGGTTTGACAAAAAATAGCATGGATTGGTGGATTCACCTCCCTCCTTACTGGAAGGCCCCATCTTATCACGGAAGGAAGACCACGTCCTATCACGTGTGAGTACAAACTTAATCCAATCACAGCATGTGAGTCCAAGGTGTACATTAGCTACACTAAAAAAAGGATAAACATACGAAATGCATGCAAAATACTCTACAGAACCCTCCAAAACTTGGAGATATGCCGTATAATTACAACACATAACTATCTATGCTTTATCCTTAACTTCAAATCACACGTGCTGGAGAAAATAAGCATTATAGCCATCATAGAAAACACAGTGTCAAGCTGTGTACAATGGGATTGAAGACTTTATGCTCACCATTCGCTGGTGGCAAAACTACCTATCACAATTAAGAATTCTCGCTCCGCCAAACGAGTATATAATATCAAAAAAATATGCCAGGTGCGAAGTGTTACCGAGCATTGGTCTCTACCACTCCCTGCTATTGGCAACTGATGAGATCCAGAAGGATCAAAACTGCAGTATTGCCTGATCTACAAGGCTATGAGCCTCCTAACAAAAGAGGGAGTTACTGGGACAAACTCCTTATAATATCTTTCAGACAAGACTGTTTAAATTTAACATAACTGAAGGAGGCTAAAGAAGTGAGCGACAATGCTGCAGACAGATGGTCAGAACTAATTCATGACTTCAACCAGGCCCGGGTTGTTCGAAAGGTGGATAATGCTATCCACCAGATAAATCACTATCCCAGCGGGTGGCCAAGTTTGTTAATATTGTTAACATTTATCCACTGGATAGTGATGTATCTGGTGGATAGTATTATCCAGCCTTCGAACAACCGGAGCCAGCAGTTCACAATGAACTTCTTTTACTATACCTGATCGCCTGGTACTCATTGGGGCCAAACCAGTCCACTGTCCTGTTCTGGGATCAAACCTCTCAATACTGTTTAAAATACTGTTTCCATCATATCCACCCACACAATACAGTATGCCATCAAGGTTAGCAAGGCCAGCTCCTTCTCTGGGGGCTTGCATCTCACTAACAAGGGTCCATCTGTCAATTGTTGGGTCATAGCATTCAACACTGGTATGCCTTGTTGTACCATCAAATCCTCCAGCTACAAATATTTTTCCTTTGTTTTGAAGTAAAAAAGGGGAAAAAAATCAACAAATTAATATTCTTAAGGATTGAAATCAGCTTTACATTGGTAAATTAATAATAGTTGGCCATAAAAATAAGCTAAATAACAGAAAAGTCATCTTGGCACCATTATCAAGTGAAGAATGCAAAGGAAAGATAATACTACTAAAAGTGAATGTGTGAAATAGAATGAATTAATTGATACTTAGAAAAAAAAAATTATATTAAATAATATAAATGACTGAATCCAGCAAAACTTGAATCCAGAATCCAGAATCCAGAATCCAGCAAAACTTTAGTACAGTTTTAACACTTCTGTTGTTAACAATGGCCTCTGTGCAGCTCTATTTACTGCAGACAAATGGCTTGTTGCACACAAATGGCTTCTCTGAGTCTCAGGGGATGTTTAATTTGGGTCAAATTTGTCAAAATTCCAAAGCAAAAATTTGAAATTTAGCTTACTGTGCATCTGCTCTCTGATAAAGTACACTGTTTCAGCCAATCAGAGTGCACATTATATGGAATCTTTATCATAACAAAGGTTATTGATGCACCAGTCTTTACTATTATGTTAGTTCCTCTTGACTTTGGATTCATTATACCTGCTAATGCTGTTGCGCCAGCCAAGCCTCGTCTCTGTAACATTGGAGTCATAACTGACCACTGGGCTGTTGACGGATCAAAACACTCAACAGTATTGAGACGACTTGAAGCATCATAGCCACCAATGGCATACAGTCTACTGTTGAGGGCCACTGAACTTAGATAGCGTCGTTTCCTTGTCATTGGCTGCAAAAATGTTAATAATTTATTATCACCATAGTATGACTTACTAGTAATGGCCATCATCACTAATGGCAACATATAATATTGAAGAAATACTGTGTGGAAATAAGTTGTCAGTCTGCTACAAAACAAAATCAATCTGTAAGTGTTGTAAACTACTATGGACATGTTTACTCTCACCAAAAAGATATGGGTTCCATGTTGGCATAGAATATGATCAAGCTTGCATCAAGTGAGATAATACCCATCTGGTACATAAAAAATTAATATGTATATAATTTTATTTCAAGTGTTCGAAGATCAATTGTAAAGTTTTCAAGAGATGACAAGCTTGCTTTTCAAATTTAAAATAAATTATAACCAACATAAGATTCTTTGAACAAAAAATGTATTTATTAAACAAACCCTACATTTTCTTTCAGAAGTAAAAAAAATAAACTCATTACAACATAAGAACACAGTCCAATGTGACATTGATGCAGTACAATTTTATATTCATCTCTGTGTTAATCACGGAAGGGGACAGTAATCAGCAATATTATACAAAATAATTAAATGTAATATTTTCAACAGTTGAATTAAAAAAGAAGGGATAGGGGTGGGGGTACAATATTGTGGATTAGGAAACCATATGACACATTAAATTTGTCTGGGCCTTAAATTTCTTTGGTTGGTAGTCATGTCACCATTATCACACCCTGAAATACTTACAGTGAGGACACTCGAACCTTGAACACTTGACATTTTTTTGTACATTTTGTTAGTGAATTAAGAATGAATGTGCTTCATGTTAACAAGAGTAATTAGCATGTTCGCACTTTAAAAATGCTAGTCTTGTACATTATATGAAGAGCCTTGATTCTATAGTCACCAAACCAAATGTACAAAAAAGTAAGACAAAGTTGAGCTCCTGATTAAATTGAGGGTCCCTTCTAAACAACATGTTCAACTCTACTTACTACTAAGTAAACATGTTGTCCACAACTGAGCTTTTACACAGTCACGTACCTGTATAACAGACCACTGGTTTGTTGCAGGGTCATACTTCTCAACAACATCAACAGGAGATTGCAAATTTCCAAAACCTCCCAGTACATACATGACTTCAGATAGGCCAACCCTTGACTTGGTTCGACAGTTCTGCATTGAATAACGGCATTCAGGCCTTAAATGGAACCTCTTAGCTTCATCTACAAGGTCTCTACAATCAAGGCTCTGTCTTATCAGTTGCTGTGAAATCATCAATAACAATATTGTCAGTAATTTTAAATTAACTGCAACATTAAATTTTAGTCCAGTAAACAACATTTAAATGGGATAAAATACACGTATGTGTCAAATTTCTCGTAGTTTTTTGATAAACAATTTCTTGTGGGTACACTGTGCAAAATTGTACCTACATCTAATTTGTTTTATGTCAGTCAGACAAAAACCATTCTGCTCATAACGACAGAGGTTAATTGTTTGTTATTTGAGCAATCAAATAACATAGGTCTACACAAAATTTGTAAGATTGTTTTATTTGAAGCAAGCAATTCAAGCAAGCAGAAAGCTGACTCATTATTATATATTAATTTGGCTAACAAAACATGCTGTCACTGATGATACTCATGATGATAACATGGTCGACTAATGGTTTCTTACTATAGTTGACTCCTAGTAACTTGAAGTCTTGGTTACTCTAATCTGTTGTTAACATGAACGAAAATTAATTTCCCCTGGATTTGCCCCTTACATTTACTGTAGTTTTACCTCCAAGGTCTCAAACCCTTGATAATTTGAAAATCCCACTAGGTGAAAGGGGTTTGTTTTTTCCCTTCAGGTCATTTTCTTTAATTACCAATAAATTCTCGAAAACTCAAATTCCTTTCTCAAAATGAAAATGAGTCAAAACATACTCTAAAACATGAAATTTAATTTGAAAATAATGCGCACAACTGTGTTCGTGAAGTGTCTATAATATTTAACAACAAAAGCAAACAATAAACAACAACAAAAACTTTTATTTCATCCCAGAGTTAGAAACAATTTATTACTAAATTAAAAACCAAAGGGAAAGGGGTGCTGGCTACCCTAAATAACCTGAGAGTTAAAAATGCGAGATGGCCAGTTAAAAGAAACATAGTTATGATTATTTTACATGTTAAGGTCAGGGACACAAACAAACAAACAGAGACACACAAAATAATAGATTGAAATAAAAAAGTTGTAATAAGTTAATAACCAGTAGACTAAAGTTCTTACATTGCAAAACAGTATTTTTATCAAGAGAAATGTTAGTATGGATATCTAATAATATTAATAAAGTGGTGCTTTATTTTCTTTTTAAACAAAGACAATGAAGATGATTTAATTCATATCTTCATGATGGAACTCCATACTGATGGACCTGGAAATCTTGTATTGCATATTCCATAATTTGCTCTTGCTTTTGGAAGATAATAAGACTGTTTTGCAGCAAGCCTTGAGTTATAATTATGGATCTGTGTTATTTCAGTGAAGAATATAAATAAATATATTAATTTTTTTGTGCTATTAAGCTTCTTGGTGTTGTGTTACAGGTCTATGACGTGGTAGCTGCATAAGCACTTGATTAACAAAATAAATGAAGGAACGAACAAACAAACAAACAAATGAGTAAATTACAAACCAACAAACCAACAAATGAACAAAGGAATAACTGAATAAACAAATGAATGATTAATGGAAAACAAAGTGACCTACAAAATGTTGCTCCATTTATTGTTATTGTTTGAACAATAATTGACAAAGGTAAACAACACCTTGCTTTTCGCTCTAATTTTTGTTCATTTGTTTCTATCCCCTGATAACTCAAACTCCTGCTATGTCTGTAATTCAAACCTTTTATGATTTCCCCATGACAGTTCAAGTTATTGGGAGTCAACCACGTAGAGTACAGTGGATATGATATTGGTCAACTGTACTTAAAAAAACTTGTCAATATTCATACCAAATTTGATGTTCACTACAAGACTTAGTGAGCAAATTCACGACAATCACAAGCCAAGCAAACTAACATAATTAAATTATCAAATTATAATAAAGTTAGGCAGCTGAGTTTACTTGCCTCGCTGTCGACTATATCTGTTATGTACCGTGGAGTGAGAAGAGGCAAACGAACAAATTTCAGCATTCCAGGCAACATATCCTTTCTCTTCTTTTTATCCTGCTTGATCCAAGAAATCACAGCTTCAAAAACTGCCTCCTCAGATGGCACCTGGTTACAGAGAAACTTGTAAGTAAAACTTGTGCTACCCCTTAAGATATTGCATACCATGCACTGTGTGTCCACAAAAATACAGGATGCATAGTTTTGAGGCCTTAAGGTATCAATATACCCCAAAACCCCAGCAACGTGTATATTATAGTTTCTGGAGCTTACCCACTTGTGTCTGGTTATAACACAATAAACATTCCAGACATAATATGTTTGTATGTATTGGTGTTCAATATTTGACAGTAAGTTTGACAGTAATAACTTTTATAGTAGATGATTAAAATATAATTTGAGTAAAAGAATTACAATTAAACAGTCAAATTGAGTGTGATTTATTTAGTAATTATTAATAGTAATTTGACTGATTGGATTACAAATTTTCAGGGAGTAATCAGGCCAGCAATTTCAAATTTTGACGAGTGTGCAGTGCGAGGCCGATTTGAAATTATGAGTACAATTTCTCTCTGAAATGTATGACACAAGGTCCAATTACTAATTAGTTGTATCATTAGTTCATATAGTGTGATCGTCCGGGTGAGTGTAGTTCTGAAAAGAACTGTTGTTGGTTACTGACGTTTTGACAACCTGAGCGGAAGTCATCTTCAGAGTCAAGTGAATAGTGTTTGTCAGTTGATGATGTTATAAGTCTGGTCCGTTGAACGCAATTGGTCAGTATAGCCATGATGGTATTGGCTGAAAGACTCGTGTTAAGTTTGTCATCAGTCATTGGTGGGTTTCAATCTGTCTATTGTTAGTCAAATAGGTCGGTTTTAGGTCTGTGTATTGTTAAGTCTGTTTGTCGGTTTCGTCTCCGTTGTGGATAAGTCGTTTGTAAGGCACCGTAGTTGTTGACATCTGTTAAGAGGCATTTGTTCTAGGTTAGTGTACCAGCTTTCCAGAGTCAGTCGTTGAAAATAGTTTGTACTGTAGGTTAAGCACTGAGCAGAGTCCCAGTCAATGTTGTGGTTTGTCAGTTGATGATTGTTTGGTAAGCCGCGACAACAATGAACTACGAACGACAGTGTACAGAAAACCGACTCATACCGACAGATTACTTGACGAATCATCCTACAACCCGACTTTACACAAAGCCATGACTATAAAGACTTTGATGAGACAAGCGCAACTAGTTTGTGACACACCGGACAGCTTATGCAACGAAAACAGATACCTTGAACGTGTTTTTCACAAAAACAACTACAACGCTGACTTTATTCGACGAAACATTTACCGACCTACTGAAGCTGATGCTACGAACAGGAACCTTACACCTGTTACTACAGTGACTACACCCTACATTAAGGGCACTTCTGAGATCATCTCATGGATCCTACAGCCCTACAACATTCGCGTAGCCCACAAACCTACAACTACGTTACAACACTTACTGACCAACGTGAAAGACAGAGACGAACCTAACAACAGACAGAGAGCAGTTTACAAGATCAAATGCTCCGCCTGCCAGCTGGCTTCCTACATTGGTGAGACTGGCAGAGACCACAACATTGACTGGGACTCTGCTCAGTGCTTAACCTACAGTACAAACTATTTTCAAAGACTGACTCTGGAAAGCTGATACACTAACCAAGAACAAACGCCTCTTGACAGATGTCAACAACTACCGGCGCCTTACAAACGACTTATCCATGATGGAAATGAAACCGACAAACGGACTTAAGCTTAACAATACACGCACCTAAAACCAACCTATTTGACTAACAATAGACGGATCGAAACCCACCAATGACTGTTGACAAACTTTATACCTGGCGCAAATTTGGACACTGAATTATCCGTAGAAGTTTTCGTAGCATTGTACGTCTGTACGCTTTAGTTTTATTAATATTGACTATATATGCAAGTTTCAAAAGTTAACAGTCTCATGTAAGGCCGTAGAGTCGTAGAGTCGTAGAGTGGTAGATCCTTATAGCTTTATATTGCTTATTAGAGATATAGAGCGAAAATGTAATATTTTATTTATCTAAGCTACATGTATAATTACAACAACTGTTCATTTATTGTTTTTCGAAACGCAGAGTTATATTGCCCATTTTCCTTTCGAGTACTTAATTAGATGCAAGCTATATCATTTTCCACGATATTTTACTGTTATATATCTGTAATTTATAACTCTGCGGATCTACTTGGTACAGCCGTAGAGTCGTAGAAACAGGTAATGTATTTGTTTTGTTTTTACTGCTACATTTATCCCATTGTTCTTGTAGGTGCAGCCGAAGTATTTATGTTCCATGTATAAAGTTGTACCCACTTTTATGCATTTACCTCGCTACGCCTCTATGCCGGTGCTGCTCTGCGCCTGTAAGGCTCTACGTAGAGTTTGAATGAACCTTCCCTCAAAAGTTTACTTACACTGTAAAACTCCCCTCAAACGAGCTTATTAATTGCAGTGACAGACATTGGTTCCAAATTCTATCAAATCTTTTTTTTTCCCCATAGGCGATATTTCCATAACATCCTTTATTTTCTATTCAGTTTGAGGGACGCTTGTTCACCTCATTATTGTGGTACCATACATTACGCTACAGTGGAAATTCATCCCTTGATTTCAGAGTTACATTATTGCTTTATTTAGCTGCCGTTACATGCAGAAAATCTTTATAGATGAGACGCTTATGCTTAAAACTGTTCATTTTTTTTTTAGCATTTACTTGTTTGTTCCCATTTTCCATTTGCCATATTGGCTACACGCACAAGTAATGCCCTCATATCTAAAGGGTTTACTGTTACACACAGGTTGTTTGCTTGCTTTTTTGTTTTTTTCTTTTCTTTCTTTTTTTTTTTTGTTGTTTTTGTTTTGGCTTTTGTAGGAGTATGCACTCTTTTTTCTTTTTTGTTTTTGGCTGTTATTGTTAAAAGTGTGACAGGCCTGACATGACTCCTGCAGGTTTCGTGATGTTGTATATAATTAGTTTGAACTTCATAGTTTTGCTCTAATGAGTATATCTTTTAGAGATCTGCCTCTTATGTAAGAGATAATGGGTGGCTCCCGAAAAATCTCTCGAAGCAGGGGTTGTTTCTCGATGATATGCCATTTGCTCATTAAAATCTTTTTGAGATTTTGCACTAATGGGTTGTATTTTCTGATGAAAGGCAATATGATTTTTTGCACCTTCTGTTTCTCCCGTAGCGCGTATTTTCTCTCTAAGAATTTGACTTCTGCGAGGGTCTTTTCAACTATGTTGTTTGGATAGCCTCTGTCGCGTAATCGCGACTTGAAATTATTAATGCTTTCTTCAAAAAGAACTTTTGAAGAGTTAGTTCTGAGAAGTCTGAGGGCTTCCCCTTTGATGAAGCCCTTCGCTACACCAGGGGCATGACAAGAAGAGAAATACAGGTACTGAAAGGTTTCAGTAGGTTTGAGATGTGTGCGAATGTCTAAGATTGACTCCTCGTAGAATCTTTCGTCTTTAAATACTGTAGTGTCTAGGAAGTTTGTATCTTTCTCTGATATATTAGCCGTGAATTTAATGGTAGTATGATGCCTGTTGGCTTCTAAGATAAAGAGATCAATCTCTTCTTTTGTTGTATCCCACAAAGAAAATATATCATCGATGTATCTTTTCCACTCGATTGGTTTCGTTTTGCTCTTGTTGATGATTTCGGTTTCAACTGCGGACATAGAGATATTGGCAAAAGCAACTGCCATTTTAGTACTCATCGCAGTGCCGTGAGTCTGAAGGTAGTCTCTTCCACAAAATTGGAAGGAGTTCTCCTGAAGTATAAGTCTAAGCATTTTCCTTGGCGCATTGGTTGGTATTGGAATTTCTCCTTGATAGAATGTTTCGTATGCTTTGCATACAGTTTCGATACCCTCTTCTTGAGGGATGTTGGTGTACAGGCTGGTAACGTCTAGTGATACCATAATTGCATTGTGTGAGACTTTCGTCTTTTCTACGAAATTGATGAAGTCTTTTTTATCCTTGAGATACGATTTTTGTGATTTTGCTATTGGCTGGAGGATGTAGTCTACAAATGATGATATTCGTTCTGTTGGACCATCACAACCTGATATTATAGGTCTTCCTACAGGTGCAGGTTTGTGAATCTTTGTAAGTGTGTAATTATTTTTCTTCTGTCATAATGTTTCTTGTTTTTAACTTTGCGCTTTTGTGTTTCCCTGCCCTTTGCCATTTCATCAGAAACAAAACAGCAATAAGATTTATCTTCTTTATTCTGGTTTTCTTCAAACTTTTTCATCAATACATCAAATTTCTTGATCCTCTGCATCAGCGTGTTTGCTAATGTAATTACATTCTCTCTATGTGCCTTAGGCTTATTGTCTCTGGCTGCAAGTGGCCGGTTTTTGATAAGTTTCTCATTATCAGTTTTCCTTGCCTTGGCCAGGTTCATTTTCTGCTCTGTTTTTCTTAGTTTGTTCTTGTTGCATTCTATTATCCTGTAATGGAAACATGTTAATGCACCAATCAGCTTTTGTTCGGCGTCCTTTCTGATGTGGTTTATGTCCTGCTTGAAGTCTTCGTCCAGCACGATGTTTGCTCAAACAATGTATCGTAATGATTTTGGACTTGTTTTCTTTTCAGTGTGCGCCTTTAGCTTCTGGATAGAATCTTCAGATTTTTCGATTTTATTCTTCAAGGCTATGGTGATGTCGTCATATCTTGTTCTTTTGCTGGTGACTTTAGGGCTGTACGTCTCCGAGGGGCGTTTGCGGGTTGGCGGTCGTTGGCCACTCTCCAGCTCGTCTTCACTGTACAACAGCTCTTCCACGTTTACGGCGTTAATTTCATTTGCGAGTGCTAGCGACGATGAATTGCTCTAACATGCACATGATATGTAAGTTGCAATTTCACAACATAAAAATAATTGCTTAGAGTGGGGACAGGAGAATTGCGTGTGTAAACGGGGTTTGAAACAAGAAGAGGATTATAGGTGGAAAGATGAAATTTTTTAACGATTGATATACTAGAAGAAAATTTCTATAATGCTCTCTCGCTTTCCATTTTATATTGTGTGGAATCAGCAATAGCCACCTGCAATAACAAAATCTCTTTTTAAGAGTAAGAACTAATGTATTCGAAAATATCAAGCAAAAAGTACCGATTTGTGTAACAAGATTGTTATAGCAAGACTTGGAAGGTGAGACTTTATCCCCTTCTAATACAATTGTTGGGAAATTATAAAGCTAAATACGTTACAAGTTTCCGTCTATTTTAAAAGTAAACTTTTAAAAAGCGAATGCTCTGAGAAAAAGTGGTGAACCATGCATAAGGACCTTTTGGCTAAAAACTACCCTGGCGACTTTTAAAACTTTGATAGCAATCGAAGTGATGGGAGTTCAGGAACAGTAATGGTGTAATACAGAGCCGGAATGGGTAATAGGTGATCGGAAGATTATGATTTGAAAACATTGAAATCTTTGGGAAAGATACATGATTTCAAAACGTAGAGAAAATGGAAGGACAAGGAGTTTGACCGCGCGATATATACGATAAGGCCAAAAGATGTTGTAAGTAACAACCTGCGAACCAAGTAGCTTACATATCAAAAAAACACAGATCCGAAAACAGTATATTGCTACAGATGATTAATGAAAATTACAAGGCACGGGTTTCACTATTGGTACATAAATACGTGTGGAAAGAAAAAAAGTGACCAAAACTCAACGTAAAGAACCAAAAAAAATAATAATAAGGTTCGAAGACGCAGCATACAAAATTACAAGCACATAGTTTAGAGTACAACAGTAGAGGCGTAGAGGCGTAGAGGCGTAGAGGTGTAGAGGCGTAGAAATGTAGATGCGTACGGCATAGAAACATAGAGGTGTAGAAACGTAGAGGCGTAGAAACGTAGAAACGTCGAGGCGTAGAGGCGTAGAAGGGCATAAAATTTTAATAAAAAGTAGATTAGTGTAAAGGAGTAATTTTAAAGAAAAATGTAGACACAATAGCGGTAAGGATATATTACAGTAGGAAGAATAAGGGAAGAAAAATTTAAGTTTTAACTAAATATATATTAGGAAAAGCAAATTAACCAAAAAAGTATGAATAAATTGAACTGTAAATTTCAAAGGATGGATGAGATAAACCTCAAAATGGGATTAAATCGTCCGAAAAATAGCAGCACATTATGCAGCAGCATTACAAGGAAAAATCATACAAGAAAGTGAGAAAGTTGTCGAGAACCCGTTTGCATGTGTCATTTTGTACATTGTGGAATAAATTGGCAATAACAATACATTGGTTGCCAAGGCAACGCAAACACGCAATAGGAAAAAAAACAAGGGAAAATTAAAAATAGGCCAAGAACGTGCCACAAAAGGCTGGCGAAAAAGAAGGCTAGGCCAAATAGTGTGTCCAAATCTGACCCACACTTGACAAACTTAACATGAGTCTTTCAGCCAATACCATCATGGCTATACTGACCAATCACGTTCAACGGACCAGACTTATAACATCATCGACTGACAAACACTATTCACTTGACTCTGAAGATGACTTCCGCTCAGGTTGTCGAAACGTCAGTCACCAACAACAGTTCTTTTCAGTTGGATACCCATAGATTATGTGACAAGTAGACACACAGAAATCCAATCACGATCAATAATTTTCTGTAGATACGATAAGGTTAGTGTTATTATTGTTGCTTCTAGTAGGAAATATTTGTTGGATTTCAGTTCTACAGCTCACAAGCTGAGATCAGTAGCACTAGTCACGATTATATATTTGATACATTTTGAATCTTAGTTTAACTTCCTTCTCATTAAGACTAGAGTATTTGACTACAGTCGAGCCCCTATTAAGCACCAACCATTGGGTAAATGGGAGGTGCCCGCTTAATAAGGGTTGGCTGCTTAATGGGGGTTTGTATACTTTGAAAATTTTGACCATCGGTTAATTGCTAGTTCACGAACAAACACCATGTCAAGACAAACATGATAAACATGTGTTTGAATGTTTTTCATCAGTCATCACTTTCTATTTTGGACTCTTGTCTGTCATCGCCTTTCTCAAATTGTGTAGTTATTAATTTTTGGGTGGTTGCTTTATAGGGTAAAGATAATCAAAAGGCAGCCACGGCCATCTAATAGAGGTAGCCAGTGAATAGGGTTTTATTTTACCGCCAACAATTTTGGGACTTTGATAACTGGCTGCAAAAATAAGGGGTGGTCGTTAATAGGTGGCTGCTTAATAAAGGTTTCATTGTAAAACTACAAAATTACTACTTGCAACTTTTGTATTAACTACTGTTTACTTACAGTTAAGTTGTCACATTTTATCAGTGATACGACATCTTCAGTATCAAGTTGCAGGAACTCTTCACTATCCACAAGATCAACAAAGTGTTTTAGGATATATTTTTCAGCTGCTTTCCTCAATTCTTCACATCCATGAGTCTCTGCAAATGTTTTAATGCCTAAACAGTTTGATGGATCTAACTGTTGTTCCAAAAATTCACAACAGGCTTTCTGAACACCTGCAAATAATAAACAAATTAAGACGGATTCCACTCAAAGTTTTGAGCAATAAGTGCAAAAATTATTTATGAAAAATCTACTCATAGCACGGTAACTTTTGGAATACTATTTAAAGCAACTCACTTTAGTTCCTTTTTCTAAGTGACCCCACGATTAAATTCTCAAGCATTCTTCAGAAAATTAATGTCAAACCCTGCAAGAATGCTTAAAGCATGTGTTATTGTGTTTTTAACTAACACGAAATGTCTGTTTTAACTGAAATATGGATAACTTCAAGTTCAATTTTTTCACGCTGAGTCAGCTTGAGCGCTTAAGTCTTCAAAAATTCTTTTTAACTGTATTCAAAAGATTACCACGTCATGAGGTTTTTTTGGTAACTTAGTTTTTGCCGTCATTGCTCGAATGTTCTGCAAAAATCATTTTAAATATATATTTATTTTTAGTAAGAGTAAAATTGAGCAGCAAAATTTCATCATGGTCTTCCCATTTCAGTCACTCAATTTGTTTTAAAACTCTTTTCAAAATGAAGACTGTGTCACATAACTGGTTCATTCAATGTAGGACCTAAATGTAGTTATAGGAGAATCTTGGTTCACAACACTTGTCTCATTACCATAAAAGACACTGACAGTTTTTGATGGAGCTACAAAAACATTAGTTCTGAATATTGAAAGGGTGCAGCATGATTAACAGTCTCAAGGAATTTGAGCCTGATGTATTGAACATTTTTTGTGCTCATTAGCACTTTTGCAACCTAGACATTTTGCAGTTTTTGAATTAAGCCAATTTCTCCTCGAATATTAAACCCAAAGTGTGTCCACACCTTTCTGGGAGGCACGGTGACCTCATGGTTAGTGCGCTTGACTCTGAATTGAGTAGTGCGGGTTTGGGCCCTGGCAGCGGACATTGTGAATTTGTTCTTGGGCAAGAAACTTTACTCTCACATTGCCTCTCTTCCCCCAGGTGTATAAATGGGCACCAACGAATTCAATGCTAGGGGTAACCCTACAATGAAGTAGCAACATCCCATCCAGGGGGAGTCACTTTATGCTAAAGAAACTGGGATAATCTCCAACCTTACAGGGCCACTTGATTCTTATGCAGACTTTTCCTATGTCCACACCTTTGGTTCTCTTTTTTTGGTATTTGCACAGGTGGCACAATTTCATTTTAATCTGAATTTCATTTGACCTACAACATATGTGACCCTACACAGGAAAACAGGGATAAAGGTGATAACATGCTCATGACACGCTAACACAGTACGCTTAGTGTGTCCTAAGACACGCTTTATACGCATATTTAATTCATAGCACAATGAAGGACACACAACAATTTGTTTCGAAGATGTTAACACGCTAGACCTTTTGTTTTAATTAGCATGCTAACCGTAACACACTTAGTGTGTGAGATAGCACGCTAGAACATGCTAGAGCTAAAAGGAACATCGCAGAAAGTTTGCGATCTCATTCTCCAAAAAGTTGGAATTTTATTATTAAATTTTTTTTACTCTAAAAGCTTCTAAATTAACGACAATTAATAAATAGCAACAAAGAGTGGGAGAAAAACTTGGCATCCACGTTGGACAACGAACAAAAGATACTATTATTCTGAATAACCTCAAACACAAGTAGAACATTTTTAAACAAACTGATCACCTTCCTTCCTTTGGAAACAAATACAGCTGGAGAAGTTGCTGTCTCTGATTCTCATCGGTGCCGAAGAAAAATTATGCATTAGTTCTCAGGTTAAACAACAGCCAAATATTAGGATTTGTATGGGAAAAATGGTTATATTCTTAAGTCTAAGAAAATCAAAAGGAATATAAATAAAAATAAACCTACCTCACATTAAGTGTGCATTTCCTTGGTTCCTGTGCGGTTTTTAGGCTGATTTAATTGGATGGTTTTTAGCTTGACTGCTTTGTCCTCTCTTCCTTCATATTTTTTAGGAAAAGTTTTACAACACAAGCAGTAAAACATGTGACGTGCAAACCTCAGAAACAGTTAGTTATTGTGTTTACTATGTTACAATGCTGTCAAATTATGCTTGGCACCCGCAGAGATCGGGTGAGATCCATGAATGCTTTATTGTATCAAGTGTTGCAAAAGATTGTCTAGTCTTATAATGGCACCTTTCTAGATTGGTTACACCCATAGACTGTCTAGCTATAAAAGCACCATTATGCAGTGTAAAAGAGCTTAACTTTGGTGGCATGCTGCATGTACATGTACTCAGTAAGCTTTGTTCGAAAGTAAAGAAAATTCCCACTCTCCCTCTCCCTCCCATTGTGGAGGACTTTGTTTGTCGATAAACCTGGGAAACACCTCTAGTCTTTGGGTAGGGACTTTCTCCAAGCTTTGGGCAGTGTTTTGCCCCTTTCATTCTTAATGTGCATCTGCCAATAGTATTGTCTGATTCAGCACTGGCTTCCTCAGCGCCAGGGAAATAAGTAAGGCTTTCAAGATCACGCATTCAAATTCCACTTGCCAATACTCTTGCAGGATTGTGTCACCCCACCTTAGGCCGAATTACATTGTGGTTTTCTCTATTTGCTGAAGATACATGACCTATAATAATAATGGGCTATAATAACACACAAAAGTGAACTCTCACAGAACAGGGACATTAAGCCAAGTACAAATACACTGGTAACCATTTTTCCCCACACAAATCCTCATATTGTGACTGTTGTGTAACCTGAGAACTACAAGGGATACTCATTTGCGACCTTAATTGTGCCACCTGTGATATTATCACATTTATATAATTATGTATTCTTCGATCTATCACTGAACAGATGCACAGCACCATGTGATCTGTATCTTTAAAAAATAAAGAAACAAAAACATGAAAATAAAGTTAATGACATCATCAGTCTGTCCTCCAATTGATTACAAGAACCAAATAAATCAAAAATGCAAGAATAAGTTGACTTATTATAATTATAAATATAGAGCATTGAGCACCATTAACTACTTAATAACCGAGAGTGAGGTCGTTATGGGAAAATCTCAAACTGAGGCCTTGCCGTATTGACCTCGCTATTGCTCGGTCAATACAGTAGGCTGAGGTTTGAAATTTTCCCGTAACGACCGAACGGTCAAGGTTATTAAGTTGTTTATTATATGGCTCATGAATTAAAGAAAAGAAAAAAAAAATTATTTGAGCAGAAGTCGGCAATTTACATCCGGCGATGCGCACGTTTACCAATTCATTCATTGTCTCAAACCCAGGGCAAAACTACACAGTCAGTGAACTTTACGTATTCCGTTAAAAACACACATTTCGTTACAGGAAAAATGATTGTCACAGCCTCAAAAAGGTATTTTAGTATCGTGGTGCCACAACTTGATGGGGGAGTTTTTCCGACTTTTGTGGCAAAACGTCAATGCACATAGAAAAGACAGACAGTGCTTCAAAATAGTCCAAACCAACGGTGTTTCGGTGAAAGAAAATACTAATGCTTCAGAATGTACTGCTCAGAATAACTCGATCTTCGCCATTCGCTTTTGACAACATATCTTTGCCTTCTTCATTCTGGGATTTATGGATGAACTTTTCAAGCCTTGTGAGCATCCAGAACTTCCTGCAGTCATCAGAAATACTGCTACCGACAGAAACCGCCCAATTGTTTACATCTGATGATCCTGAAAGCTGATTTACACTTGCTTGTGTTAAAGCGATGGAATCTTTTTGATGAGAACTGTGGCGGAGTTTAATATTTCAGTAATTGTTGTGACTAAGACGACAACTCAAAGTTTCTTTGTCGTGTTCTGCTCAGGATGCATGACAGATCTGCCGATGGTGTTTTTCACTTAGTGATTTTAACCTTACCCAAGACTTGGTAAACTTTGATTGTTTTTCACTAGTGCTCACCAAGGTTACCAGCTGGTAAGTCAAAAACGACTTCCATATAAATTTTGTCAAGGAAAAATCTCTAAACTTTTAGCTACTCGGATTAATTTTACTTTCTCTTACTGTTTTTAATCAGCTTGCATCGTTTCAATGCGCTTGAATTTTCAGAGCCAGGCTCTTCCTAATTTGCATAATCCATAATCGGCCCGTGGGCATTACGGCTGCGTAATGACCGCTCAGATCTCACTTTTAGCCAATAAGAGCGTGCGTTATATTGGCCACAAGCCAAGGCCATATAATAAAACCATTTAATGCACTTATAAAATAATTATTAGTTATTTATTTTAACCAGGCCTGTAGTTACTATTTCATCTATGTTATAGACTGTACAAGCTAAACAGCCTGAAAGTGTAAAAACACATACCTGTCAATTGCAATAAACATGCAGCAGGGAGCAAAGCTTGTACATTTTCAACACTAACTTGAATTGACTCAGTATAGACAAAGTCCAGAATAAACTCCATTGTATCAGAATCTAACCCATGAAGTTCAACCACAGACTTGTGACTTTCTTCCATGTCACCAGTAAACATAGCACAGAAGTAGTCGCTGCAAGCACTCAGTATAACACGATGAGCACAGAATTCCTTCTCTCCCACTTTTAGAGTAATGTCACACAGCTTTTTCTCCTTCCTAAGCCTGTTTATAGATTTCAGGATGTGATCTGAATGGCCACATGTTAAAACCTTGACATGGGTGTCAGGATCCTGTGCAGAACTGGCCATTATCAAGGTACAGGGACACCTGTCAAAACCAATATCAAGAAAATACAAAACAAACTGGGTTAAAATATATAAAAAAAAGGAAGTGTTTAACAGAGCATCATGTCATTTATGAGGCCCAAGTGCTTGTAACTAGTACTAGAAAGAGGGTGCTTATGGTAAGGTAGTGTACGAGAGCATCTCTTTTTTTAACTCTTATATGAATCAAGAGCTGAAAAAAACTGCATGCTGCAGAGGAGGCAGCGTAGCCAAGTGGCTAGGGCACCAGACTTGCAACCTGGAGGTCATGGGTTCAAGTCCCGTTCTGACCACTTAGCTGGAGTTGTTTCTCGGGAGACCCTAGTTCAACTCCTCGGTCATGCTTGTAAATAGCCAACTGGTCTGCCTCCCACCAGTTGGGATTTTTAATCATGTTATGTTTATTTGCATTATTTGTTTCACAATTTGAATTTATTGGCCCTGAAAAGTCCCATTGGGAGAGTGGTCAACTAAAAATATTTATGGATTTAATTGTTTGTTTGTTTATTATTTTACTTATTTATTTATTTATTTCTTTATTTGTTTATGCTCTTACAGGCTAATTGTAAGGACTGATTCCCCATTCTAAACACATACAGGTCTTCTGAAAAGAAATGGAGCAGTATGTGCACAGCATTTCCAAGGTAAATTGTACAGCAAAACTGGCTATTATTGGCAAATTATATCACCAGAAGAAATATTTTGATTCGTTTATTTGAACTTGAAACAATGACTGAATTCTGGAGTCACAAGATTGCTTGGATTTTATAGAAGGGATGGTAGGGGAGAATGCATCAGTTGTCGTCATGTGTAAGGCATGTATATGAGTAGTAAAGTAGGTGAGTAATCTAGTATACATTCAAACACACTGCTAGTACACTTTTTCACCACTGGTGATAACTGGGTTGAGGATCTGAAATTTTCAATGAAATTTAAGTGGTGGCCTGAAAAACAAATCTGACTCATGTACTACTCTTTCTCTCTATAGGAAGACTTTTTTGTGACATACAGGTGTGTATGTATGTTAAGCAAAATTTTTAGGACTAGTGATTAAAATAGCTGTTAAGGCTACTAGGGATTATAGCCAAGTTAAACAAAGTCAGATTGGCTTTCAATAAGATTTCAAGTTGACAGTTGCAAAGTATTGAAAACAATGCAACCCTGAAAAGTAACAAAACTAGACAATTGAAATAATACAACAACTGGCCTTTAGTAAGGGACTTTGTGCTCATATTTCTACCAGTGAGAAGACAGAAAAACATTGTAGTCAGTATAAGGCTAGTACACTTGCTACCCTGTGAGCAGTTGGTTTCTCCTACGCCAAACAAGAGAGAAACCACTGCAAGCAACTGTCGCTAAAAGTGTTTGTACAACGCTGGTCACTGAATACAAATTTCTCACCAAAAGTGCTGGCCCAGACCTTCATCAAAGTGTTATCTAGTTTGTGGTCTAAATCTGAAGTCTAAATTTAACACTTTCATACCCTCTCTTGTGCATGATCGCCGATCTCATTGAGTGCAATACTGTAACCTGCCACTTATACGCCCTGGGCTTAAATATGGGTCTATAACCAGAGGGGGTTACAAGCGGAGGGGCCTGTAAGCAGCAGTTTATGGTACTCTGAACAATAATACGATTTCACCTGGGAGAATATGATTAAAGGTGTGTTTGTAAAAGCTGTTTCAAGTGACTGAATGTCATCAAAAGTAGTAAAAGAAGCATACTCAGTGCACTAGAGGAAGAACCTCCAGTGATGAACAGCAGTCTCGAAGAATTATGAAATGTCTTTCAACATGTATCATAACCATTTGCAGTGGACTTGGACTTTGATCACTACACAGCGGGCTCACTCAAACACAGCTGAGTTATAATGGTGAGCGTATGTGACTTGTGTGCGCACCTTAAACAGTTTCCAAACTAGTTTCACAAGTTCAATAATAATTTATTCATCCATGGCTGGACAGTGGTTAACTCAAAGGAATGAACCGTTGCTCACAGTACAGAGGTTTCTCTCTCGTTTGGCATAGGAGAAACCAACCGTGCACAGGGTATACAGTCACAGAATCCAATTTTTATTAAATATTGCAACTAAATAACAGCAGTCAAGTCCTTGTGAATTGGACACCGTGCACGGCAAAGCTCCCAATGCTTCTTTCCACCATTTTTGGTCTGCACATGGAGGTAATGTTACAAATTTGTGCACAAGCGGGGAGGAATTTGGCTCACTTGAAAAGTGTAGGGTTTTATGTGTTTTGTACTGGGGGCAGTCAAGAAATTTAAAATAAACAAAAAGAGATGTCTTTTAAAATCCGAAAGCTGGCATTGCCAAACTCAGAGGGGATGAGCGAGTTGGAAATTGACGGAGTCTAATTACAGCTTTGACATACTGCACATGAGCTTAAAACTACAATAATATACATGTTTCAAACTTTGGCATATCTTTGGTATGGAATGTACGAGGAATATAATTGGTAATAAGCTTGATTATAGAAGGAAACGATACATAAATTGAATGCTTTGAAGAATGAAATAAACTTGCTCTGACAGCCCACGTCATACAAAAATGCATACCAACTACAGTCATTGTGCAAGTCTCAATAAAATGTCTTATTTCCCTTCTTTCAGTAACTAAGAAATACTTTACCTTCGACGGTACTTTCTTTCTTCTGATTTCCTAAAAACCAGGAAAAGACTATCCTAAAGAGCAACAACATCCACGATCGACTCCACGATTACATTGACGCTGTTTACAATCTTCAGCCTCGAGCCGTGCTCTTGGGTCAGCGGTAAGTACCTACCCCCCTGGAATAACATGTAACTAGGCAAGCCTAAAAGCGGAGCGACGGATTGCAATAACTAAGTCAACTAACCATAGAGGAGAAAATTGGGATTTGTTTATTCTTGGATCAGAAACTCAAACACTGGTCAATTGTAAGCATGTAATTGTTCAGCGTGTGGTTTTGCTACTTTTTCTGGTTAAATTTTAACAAACCATACCCATTAAGCGTAACCAAGATTGAAGAAATTACGTACGCAACAGGATTGTGCGAGGAATCAACCTTGTTCCCTGGACTTTCCCAAAATTGGGAGTGGAGCCTGGTTCCCAAATGAGGGAAAAGAACCAGAATTTTTTATGGTATGGGGCTCTGCTCTTGAGCCCTCGGTGCGCAGGAGCTCCGCTAAAATTTTTCCAAGGTGGGAGGGGGAAGCGGAAAGCGGGGAGCGGGGAGCGGGGGGCGGGGAGCGGGCAGTAGAAATACTACCGGTATAAACTCAGGTGGTAGTCCCACTTACCCGGAAGACACTTACGACTTACCCTGAAGTCTCCCGACCTCCCCTCTTTCTTTACCAGACCCCGCTCGCTGTTCGTAGCCCGGCCGCATTTTTGATCGTCCCCATTGACTGAGAGCCTGGAACAGGCTATTTTTCACACAGAGCAAACACCTTGTAGGTCTGGTACCTTCTGGTGATCTGACTCATCCCTGATTGTACCATCCCCACAGCTACTCGTTTTTCCATACCTAACATGAACAAAGTCAGCAAAAGATACGAGCTCCTAGGGGGTAATGCATCAAATGGAAAAATGTTAATTTGAACATGTATGAAGAACCTTAAATAGAATACAATTCATCTAACTTGACGCGATCAACAAAGTAGAATTCTCGAGTTATAGCCTAAATGACGCCTCAAGCTGGTAGTGCAGGCTACCCCCCTCCCCTGTAGTGTAAGTGTAACCCATGCTAACAGGTCGTTTCCGTAAATCCGAATGGCCATATTGATTCACACCATTCTTTCGACAACGAAATAAAGTTGATCATTCTAAACACCGAAAAAACCGGAACACTGTTGCGAACATGACCATGAAGCATTCCCACGGGAAATATATGAAGGATCATCTAACATTTGATTGACGTGTGTACTTCTCTCGACCAATCCGTTTTTCCTGCACAGTTTTTAAACTTTGCAGTGAGGTTTTCTATACATTGTTTGGCCTTGTCTTTTAAGTTTGAATTATCTCAAACTAGAGAAAACAAAAGCGGTGAAAATCATTGGTATACAAGAGAAATTTATACTTCAGTCATTTTTAATCCTGGGTTAGCATTAACTAGCTTCCGAACAACCCAGCCCAGCATGACCAGGTTGTTTGAAAGAAGGTTAACGCTAACCCAGGATTAAAAGTTAACTGAAGTACAAGTTTTTCTTCTATGCAAATGTTTTGCACTGTTTTTGTTTTGCGTATTTTGAGAGTATTCAAACTCAAAACAGAAGGCTGAACAATATACAGAAAACCTCACCGCAAAGTTACAAAACTGAAATCCAAATTCTGGGTTATCCTGGGTTAGCTTGATTGGGCTTTGAACAACCCAGCCCAGATTACAAGTCACCCTGACCTGAGCCAGCAATCCAATCGAAAACCAGCACTTGGTCAGCGGTCAATTTTAACAAAATACGTGACCTAGATGAGCTCTAAACTTGAGCCTGTGATATGGTCATGTGATACTGGTCAGTGGATACCTTGTTTTGACATGTGTCAATTGAGTATAACATGGATGTCCGTTATCAAAGAATGCTCTAAACCAAGGCTGCATGTCCATGTCGACCTATTAGCTGGAGTATGGCGGATATCTTGCGCAACTCCGTCGCCATCACGCATACGCACCCACGAGCAATACTGCTAGCCACGATAACCACAAGAAAATCAATTCATGGGTTTCCTCTTTTTTTTCCTATATAGGTATGGTGCTCTGCTTGTTGGCCCTTTGGGCCGCCGGAGCTCAACTATGACAAACCTTCGGGCAAACTAACTTTTGGTCTGGGAGAATTGCCTTTTTTTTTGGGCGAAATGACCGCAATTCTAACCCATTGTGCCCTGAATAAGCAGGAATATGCAGCTGAATAAGTCAGAGACGGTCTGTAGCCGCATGTGAAGTGGTTCTTTGTCTAATTTTGTATCTTAATATAAAGATACAATAAAATGATTTTGACTGAATGTTTTTTTCGTGACAAATTTTTACTATGGTATTAATTTAACTCAAAACTTGAACATCATCATTAGCAACGAAAGCACAGACAGGGACACTAATACATACAAAAAGAAAGAGACAGAAAATTAACATGATGTAATTGCTGATTAAGAACAGGCCTTTCTCATTATTTTGTAACTTGCTGGCGGCAGAGTCCAAAATGTCTGCAGAACATTTGTCGGTATACCTCTGAAGCCTGCAGGTGTCGCAAATGCTTGTGGACGGGTGTGGAAAAAACCGAGCAGTCTCCCCAATGGCAGGGGGACTCCCATATATAAAGGATCTGAGTGCTTCAAAGAACCCCTAAGAGGTAACAAGCTCCTGTTTTGCAGGCTTGGCTTAAAATTTTTTCACCCCCCCAAGAGGTATCAATTCTAAAACAACACATTAACACTCTACCAATACCATAAAAGGTACTGCAAAAGCTCCTGCTGTGGACCTTTTGAGGCTGAATGCCCCAAGAGGTACCAAAACCGCTTTTTATATGAGCAACCAGTCCTGAGTCCCAACATACCCACTTTGATAGTTAGCACCCTTACAAATAACGCAAGGCGTTTTTAACAGTTTTTCATGTCCATATTTCTTTCATGTTATAGCAATAACTCAGCTATTATATAAAAAGTTCCAGTTTTATTTGGCTTAGCTCATTTCCGTTGGTACGGTGTCAATGATTATTTGTTATAGTTAACCTGTTATTTGCTGGCAAATGGCTATCATTCAGACTACTGAAAGATTTTACGCAAGTTTCCTATAATTATTTTACTTTCTTGTATACCCTCTATACCCCAAGAATGGACTTTTCATCCCCAGGCTAGACATTCTTATTTTTCTGCCAACTTCCTATAGTACACAGTGTCATATGATCAAATGATTGTCAACCACATACAATGTTACAGTGATTTGTTCATCTATTAACTGATTGTGCTTTCCTCATCCAAAACATTGGGAATAAATACGAACCTGTGAAGAACATGTACAAAAGATTTACTGCAAATAGAGGTTCCTTACTCAATAGGAAATAATCAAATAAAAGCTAGATCTACTAGGCCTACTCTACTATGTAAAGCAGCAAGCAGAGCTTCTTTTTATGATAATCAATATCATGCAGCCAGAAAATGGTCATACACTGACTCAGACTGGCATAACTGTTTTTCAAAATATAAACATCACATTATATAGTTGCACGTAGCCTGCAGAGCAGGCAAGATTTTTTCGAGTGAGCGCTCACATTGTGAAAAGTTTAGCTGCCATCTTGAATTTTTCATGCAGTGGAAGACTGGAGAGAGAAAGAAAGTTTTACCAAGGGGGTGAATGATAGGCAAGAGGAAAGATAGGGGAGGGGGTGGAGCGAAGAAAATCTCTTCATTTTTCTCTTCCCCCATCCCCCACCGTCTAACATGGTGGTCGCAAGGTTGTAATGCTAACTCGTCCCAATAAGACGCCTGCACTGCAGGCTAAGTTGCACATAGAACTAACCAGCTAGTCTACTGAATGACAATCTAAAATAATACTAACATGCTAACACTTGTCTAGACTAACTTTCATACCTAACTTGTATATGAACTTAAACCTATTCATTTATTGATACCTTATAATGCATAGCAGCACTAAAATTGAAGTAAAGCCAGCAACACAGTGATGACCACCATTTACTACCCTATAATTTCCACCTCTCGCAGGCTATTAAAACTCAGTCTTCTTTTACAGAACGTTTGGCATCATTGCATGCTACAGAAAGTGTGTTACCTAAGGTTAGAGCATGCTCAGTTAAACCTTTTCCTTCACAAGTGAGGAAAATAAAATGTATTTTGAAACTGAGAACAGCTAAAAAAAATTTTAACTGCTGAACGTAACTATCTTTTGCATGGCACAAGATCACACCAAAGGGCATCATAACACTACCACAGAAAATTACTGTTCACAGCAATTTTCAATTAAATGCTCACCAAAAGATATAGTGACTCTTGTTGACAACACATTACTCACTCTGAAGGTGAAAGGGTCAAATGAGTTAATGAAGACATAATAAATGAAAGAATGTTAATTAATTAATTAATTAATTAATTGATTAATGTAACATAATTTGGTAGACAATATAATATACAATGTAATTTGGTAGACTTACTGGTATGTTGTTTACCAATCTAGAACACACACGTAATTTTCAGGGAGTTCTATCTGGGGTCTAATAGACTTAATCATATCTATGAAATACTCAATTCTGATTGTTTCTTGGCATGCCTATCTGCATGGGTTTTAATAAAATTGTTCAAAGCAGCTTCTGATAGTGTAGTAGGCAGCTATCACTACATGATTTGATTAACACGTACCAAGATGGCGGTCATTAACAATAAAAATCTTTCAATTGATACTGTTGCAAAACCAATCCTTGTTGAAAACCTACTACTTCTCCCCTGTTCATTATTATTTCACTTACTTGATAATCAACAGCTACTAAAAAAGACAACCACTTTGATGTTTTAGTTATTCTAGGATGAACAGTGAAGAATTTAATGGAATTTACAACTTTCAGTTGTTGTTGTTGTTGCTGTTGTTTTTTTTTTATAAATTTTGCAACTGAAATTTAACAGAAAGTGGTAAGGGACCTTATAGGCAGAGATAGACTAACAGTAACAGTGTTTTATTGAAACCCCTGCTATTTGTCACATAGTCAGCAAACCATCTGTCCAATTACAGGTGACCAATGACACCTTTTTGTAATTTGATACTTGTAATTGGACAACTACACCATTTGTGTGTCAATTATGTGAACTTAAATGGTTTCCTCCTTGATGTTTCCCTAATGATTGTAAAACTCAAGGAAAATACTACTGACTTTTTCATGAGTTCTAAGACTTCTTAATCTGAAAATTTGTTAATGGTATGTAGATCATTTAATAATTAGACCTTGTGCAGTATTGTAACTTGCCTCATGCTGTGTGCTTGTCTGACTTTGAAATTAATTGCTCCATTACTTCCTAAATTGTACTCCACTTGATTTGATTACTATTACTAATCTGTATCTACACATAGTGTACATACTTTACATGTATATCGTTTGCTCTATTTTCCAGTTTTGTACCACAAGGTTACTTTCTCTATTAAATTTGAATGTAATGTGATAATTATTATAATCGTCCACTTCTTCCATCTGACACTGCTCCCCAAATGTCAAATACAAAGTCATCAGGGAACTGGAAGTCAGAAAATTCTTCATCCACAGCAACAGCAAAATCACTTGGATTAGAAAGTGACTTACCCTTCATCACCAGTGTCTCAGCTAAGAAACAAAAACGGATTATCTTGAGCATGATTATAAATAAAATACTGAATTTATCTCTGTTCATTCACACAACAAACTGTTTTGCTTCAATTTTCCTTTGCAAAGAAAGAGAAAAAGGGAATTCACCAGGCAATGATCTTATAAACACAGATAGAGACATTGCTTGGTTGATCACAACCTCTTATGAGTAGCCACAGAAATGAAAAAACAATCACAGAATGGAAGAAACGGTGACAGCACATTTTAAGCATCACAGCAACACTAGAAATATGATCAATCAATCAATCAAAAAGAATTTTAAAAGCATCAAAGTTTACCTAGCTGAGGGGAAACACCCCTCTACTAATATTGGGGACATTTAATATAGAAGCCTACTATTAACACAAACTGTATACAATGCTGATGTTATATCCCCAGCAGGGGACTCCCATATGAAAAGGTCAGGGATGCTCATCAGAAAATTTAAAGTAAACCCTAAAAGGAGACCAATCTGGGCGTGGCTTGAACTTTATTTGACTCCTAAAAGAAGTCACTTAAGGTCATTCCCCAGTATTGCATTGTGCATCCCTACTGCGCATAATTTCACGCATGATTAGCGCGTGTGCATAAAAAAATGGCGGGTTTTTCTTTACGGCTGGACCTCGCCACAGAGGTAAATCGTCATTTTCTCGCAAATGAGTATGGTTACCTACCATTTTTTTTCCTGTTGTTTTGAATTCAGTAATAAATTTCTCTGTGTAAAATAAATATGGACCAATTCTCAGGGTAGAACAAAAAACAATTGTCAGAAACATGAATTTAGCAAGCAATCATGACTACAATGATGGTGCTATTATAAGGATTTATTGGGTATATACAAGGTGCTGCTGCTCCTAAACCAACATGGGGACCCCTCATTTTTATTTCAAAATTTAAGTTCCTATAATATAAACAATCAATAGGCAAAGTTTCACAAAATCTCGGTGCAGGTTCTATTTCAGTGGAGTGACCTCAAAAAGGACTAGGCTTGATTACCAGCCGCTGTTCAGGAAAGGAGCCCATGCCAGTAGACCGAAATTGAGAGACTGGTGGAAATCTAGCCTATAACCAGAGATAAAAGTGTTTTTTAGCTATTATTTCTTCGAGTTGACCCTAGAAGATACTTTGAGGGCTAAAAACAGTGGTCTTTTGTCATGAACACCCTAAGTGAGACCAGAATTATTGATTTATACCCCTAAGCAAGACGACAAGCATCCCTGACCTTTTAATATGGGAGTCCCCCATCCCCCCCCCCCCCCGATATATCTTTTTTGGAACTATACGATCAGCAAATCAGCATACCATAGTTACATAATTATCTTTTCTATAATCAATGTATCATCCATAAAGTGTAAAAATATCACTACATCATTCCTGCGCTACTATTTTAATCACATGTTAATACAGACTGATTGTTAAGGTATCACTTCACAAAAGAGATAATGTAAAATCACATTACTTGGGTAAGATTTCCACATGATGACATCAGTCTTGGATATAAGTACATGTAGTAAATGTGGAGTGACTTTCAGCCTTGGTGATAAGTGAAACTGGGATCATGTCAATTTAATTTTCTTGAACTTCAGTAATTAAAATTACACTAAATAACTTTTAAAATATTTCATTATCTTTAATTTTCAACAGTATACCTAAATCTGGATCCCTTATTCCAAGGAAGCTTTCCAACAAGTCATCTATTTTCTGAGCAGCTTTGACTTCCCATGCTGGGGCCTACAGATTAAAGATGGTTGATTTTATAAAGTCAAGTTAGCCACACAGCTATCTTAGGATATTTCATTTTAACACACTCAATTGCCTGATAGCAGAATGATATTGTTTATTCTCAAAACTTTTAAAACAATATAGTCTCCTCCCATGGAAAGCATAACCCTTAACAAACAAAAAACATCATGTGATATGACCACATGATAAAATTACTGTGGAAAATTGGTAGTTTTCTTTACAGTTCTGAGCTCTGATGTGATTACAAAATTTAATGTTACCAAAATGCAGAACAATACCTCTTCAGTGTCAACAACAGGTGGACCCTTGGATCGCAGTCGAAGAGTTGCCTTTCCACTTCCCACTGCATTAGCAGCTGCTGGGGATTCAGCCACAGAACTTGCTCCACGACTTGCTGTTCTTGGGCCAATACCCTCTGCAAAATAATCACAAGAATTCTGGACATGTTTCTGTAAAGAGACAAGGAACTCCTTCAAACATATTTAAAATCTTAAGGCTGTGTCCTGGGTCTGTTTCTTTTGTATTGAAAAATGTTAACTTCACTTCACAAATTGTACACCAAGAGGCCTGAAAAAGTCTGCTGGGCCTTAAAAACTCCTTCAATTACCCGGGGTAAGAAAGACTACACCGTTTTTTACTCCTGAGCTAATTATTATTATAGCAGAGCCCCATACTCATATAGGAAAGAAAAGGGAACCCATGAGTTGATTTTCTCATGGTTATCATGGCTAGCGGTATTGCTCGTGGGTGCGTACGCACGACGACGGCAACGACGGTGACGACGGAGTCATGCAACATGGCGGCCATACTCCAAAGTAATAGGTTGACAGAGACATGCACTCTTGGTTTACCGTGCACTCCTTTGATATTGGACATCCATGTTATGATCAATTGACACCTGTCAAAGCAAGGTATCTGCTGACCAGTATCATGTGACCATATCACGGGCTCAAGATTACAGCTCATTAAGGTGAAGTACTTTTCTGAAGTTGACCGCTGACCAAGTGCTGGCTTTTTCGATTGGATTGTGGGCTCATGTCAGGTGAACTTGTTGAAAACAGGGCAGGATTGTTCGGAAGCCGGTTAAAGCTAACCCAGGATTAAAAGTTAACCGAATTATAACTTTTTTCCCCTATACAAGTGTTTTTTTAAAGCTCAAAACAGAAGGCTAAACAACATACAGAAAACCTCACTTCAAAGTTAAAAAACTCAAATCAAAATTCTACCTTTTCCTAGGTTAGCTTAATCGGTTCTGAACAACCTGGCCCAGGAGCTATGCTTTTAGGCTGGCCTAAATCTATATGTTATTAAATTCAGAGGAGGAAATACACTTGGGAGACAAAAACAAAAGCAACTTCATGACAATGCGTGACAATCACAGCTGATCATCATTCCACACATGGTAAATAGAATACGTGACCCCCTGACCTCATAGTCTGATAACGATCTAGAAATACTGTATGCACTCAAAATTTCCCAGTTGATATGTTCTACAGGTACATCTTAAACATGTGCAACATTTACTATATTGTGAGAAACATTCACCAGCATCATTCTTTGTATTGCAATAACAACTCTGCATTATTAACATTGTGACATTGGCAGTTCATTGCATTGCCAGTATTTAATACATTTCCTTTGGATTTCTGTAAATAAAAGGAAACAGAACACACGAGTAGCCATCTCACACTAAAAAGATGAAAATACTGTGTGAATGACATACGGTAAACACCCACAGAAAAGAACAAGTGGATTAAGACCATCAGGCTGGAAGTTGGCCAGTAAAGCACGATATAGACCGGTCGGTATATGAGAACCAATTCAGCCTGATAAGTAAAACAAGTTCTTAAATAAAAAGAAAGAGGATGCCAGAATAAGAATACAAAGCTCTCATATTTAAGTACTATGGTATTATATTAGTAATAACATGTATTTATGTTTATTTTACATTTATGTTTTAGTGTTAGTAATAAAACATTGTATGTTAATTAATTTTTAAACCTCTGCTATTATATGGCTTGTATTTGTAGCCGATATACCTCTAGTAATGTACATGTATAATATATAGTATTTCCGAGACAAGTATTAAGAACATTTTAATTTTCAGGCTGATTTCTCACTAAGTACCCAGTAAATAAGAATTTGATCAGCCTGAGCCCTGAAATCATAGGTTCTTATATGTGGGTGTTTCAAGGGCCACTATCCCCCCAATTTTTTTCCCTTAATAAAATCTCCTAGTTTCCCTGATTACTTCAGAGAAAGTATTATCTCAATTGATAAAATCCCTTCATTTCTACAGGGGTTTGAACTTGTAATTTCTATGTTCACGACCATGCAAAGTGGGATCTGGGTCGGGCTACTAGTGATGTCACTTTAGGAACTGGGCTAAAACACTCAAGAGACTTCTGACTGAGCTGCGAGCACTGTCAAAACATTTTTGGGTTATATGCGATTCAGATTTTATCATTTATTATTTGTTTAGAAAAGTCTCCATTTCGAGTACAAAAAACGTGATGCATTTAATTTACCGTATAATTTCCTCAACTATAGTTTCCATTATTTATTTCGGTCTGGGACTCGGAGGATCCTTTGAGCTCAGAATAGTCAGATGGCTTCCAGCTTATCCCAAATTCATGTGTTATGCAGTACCTTGACAATGTCAAAGAAATCCTTGATGGCTCCCAGGCCTTAGCTTCGCACAGATCAGGCCACTTCTTTGGTCTTTTTCTCATTTCTGGTCGAGTTTCATTGAGATAGAGGTTTTGAATGAAGAGGAATACTCTATCCTAAGCATCCTGTATTGCTACAGCCTCCAACAACACATCTTCCTTGCATTCTGCAACGATTTTGACACACACTATCGCATGTTCGCATATGTTCTTCTCAGAAACAAAATATTTTTATTCCTGAAATGATGTCAGAAGCCAACTCGTTCCATTCTCTGCTATTTTTTTGTCGTGAACATGGAAAAGGGCAATTTTATACACTTTGAAAATTCATAGAATATTAACGAAAGTAGCTAATATGATTATTTTTTCACAGTGATGATCAGGAGAAAAAGGAAATTTATATACATTACTTGATTCTGATTGGCCAAGAATAGTGCAGTTCAAGTGTAACACCAGTACAAAAAGTGTAACACCAGTGCAAATTACACATCGTAATTCTGGATTATGATTGGCTGAAAGACAATAGGAAATTTTCTCAGCCAATGATATCTGGTAAAATGATGACGAAAATTTTGTGCAGAGACTTTGAAAAAAGTTTCCTCAAATGAGGAAAAAATGGCTTAAAGAAAGATCTTCCAGCACTTCCTCCACTTCCTTCCAGCACTTCCTCCATGTTTATATTTATTAATAAGTAATCATACGGTTTTTCTCGGAATAAATTTGTACTTAGGAGTTTTTCAAAAAGCTGAAATTGCACTCGCCGAAGCGGCTCGTGCAATTTCAGCTTTTTGAAAAACTCACTCCTGCAAATTTATTCCAAATTGAACGAGAAAAACCATATGATGACATATCCAAATTTATATATATTTATAAGTCTTGCATACCTAGACATAAAAAGGAAACTAAATTCAATATATTTACACTAAAGTAAAAGAGGAACAGATTATTCATACATTTTAAATACATCAACATTTCAATAACCACCGACAATTAAACATCAAAAGTTGCATGTTCCAAGTTTTGCTGAGGAGTTGCCAGCTTATTGAGGGGAGGGGGGCTTGGATAAAAAAAACCTTGAGTAAAGTAAAAACTAACTCAGCCTAGGCCACCTAGTTAATGAATAAATAAAACAATATTGATAATGATAATGATGATGATGAGGAATTTATTCTACCAAACTATATTAATCTGGAAATACAAGTAAAATAAATTGATGTCTGCTATTGGTCATGAGTTACTCTAGAGTGGAAAATGTTCACTTGTCAAAGCCTGTATTCATCAAAAAATAAAAGTAATAAGAAGCATCCAGCTCCAATGATGTTGAACTTACCAAAGCCTCTCATTGGTTCAACTAACTGAAAAGAGATTTGCTCTCCCACTGGAAGCTCTCGTAACATCCGTGCTACATCATAGTGTCTTGTACCAATAACAGCTGTGTTGTTTATAGCTTCAATATGATCTCCAACACAAATCTGAGCCACTTCATCTGCAATGCTTCCTTCTTTGATGCGCTTGATAAATGCACTTCCTGCCCCATTATCTGTTATCGTAAGACCCAAAGCTGGACTTGTTTTAAGTACTTTCACAGTTTTCCGTTGTCCTTTTGTGTGTGCAAAAATAAAGTCATCAAGTCCAATTTGACCTCCAAGTAACCTTTCCATGTCTATTCTAAACGTATTTAGTGTGCAGAACAAGATCTATAAATAGAAGAAATAGATTTTCTTGGTTTAAATCATTGCGCATCAAAACAAGTTTCCCATTACGCCTGTTACCATAGCATTGCATAGATCCGTTAATACTCTCAGCTTACACAGCCTTTTTCTATTACGGCTGTCAAAAATTAGTACCAGCCCTGTAATAGCCACTGCTCCCAACTATCGATTTTAACTTCAAATCGACAGCATGACAGTGAAACCATGACACAATCTTCCTGTTGAGAAAATTTGTCACCACTTCAACGCCACCAACAAATATCACCATTTAATGTTAGTTTCTAACACATTTACATGTGCTCCAGAGTAGTACATGTGATCACAGTTTTAGAAACTATTCATACATGCTGTGATTGGATTAAATCTAATATGAACAATTGCAAATAGCAAAGATCAATAATAACGGTAAAACACACCATTGTGGATGAGAGGATTCTGTCACTTTCACTACCTGTTCATAAGTCTCCAGTTGATCTTAAAGCATTTCACCACTGCCCCCAACCCCCCTTCTACCTACTCGTAGTTTACCCATGATGATGACTAAAGATGATCTGCTTTAGCATTGCAGAGGAACTTAATACTCCTCAACCATGGAACCAGAAGTTTTCTTTCTTTCTTCTGCCTCTGAAGCAACAAAGCTGTCACAATCATTAGTCAGAGCAAATGGGAAGTTTCTCTCCATAGTCGTGAAGTGACTCATTTTCCCCACTTCCCAGCTTACATTTGACTGAGAAACAGAAAAGAGAAAACCTCTGGAACCAGAGTAATAATTATCAGTCCACTAGGTTTCTGTTACCACCCACCCACTTTGCAGTTATAAATCTTGCACTTTAGGCATAAGAGTCGTGTAGTCTCAGTAGGCAGGTACATATATATGTGTGGTGTACATGAAATGCAGTTGCCTAGCAACTGGCTTCTTATGCAGTCCACCATACATTTCCTACATGAATAAGTTAATAACTCATTAAGGCAAATGAAACTCAACCAGTATGAGGTCTTGGACTCTATCAAGCCTCCAATGGCTACTTTTAATAATTCGATAATTTTTTCCCTTCATTTTTTATATCCCGGTATATATATAAGCATTTTACATTTCTTTTTATGTATATTTTTTACCAGCCATGAACTGTAATGAATACATAAAATTAATATAAGTATTAACTTGCTCAGCATGGTACACATCTAATACAATGTTTGATGTGACTACAATCCTATGTAAGGTTATACCAGGAAACAATGATGTAGCCATCCTTACTACATAACATTATTATTTGTTTACATAGCAAGCACTTGGTTTTCATCAGAATTTATTTTATTAAAGAGTAGAATGAGATCCCTAAGGATTTGGCAGAAGCGAATGATTTTAACATTTTTAGAGATAAACTGAGAAGGCTCTTTAATATACATGTAAGTCTCTTAGCTTTGAATTGTATTTTTAATTTTATTCTCTGATGTTTTCACCCTTAGATTGTGAATATTAATTCTTTTTTAGGGGGGAATGTCCTCGATAGAGATAACCTCTGACGTTTCCTTTTATGTTTTCTTACATAATAAATTTTGATTTTATTGTATTGCATTGTATAATAAGAAAACCATTTAACCTAATAAATTGGACTTACTTGAAAGAGTTAATTTTAAACAAGAATCAAATCCTAATGCTAAAAGGTCTAAAAGATAGGTAACTAAAAATACAAACCGTAACTTACAAAATCTAATTCAGCTTGCAGGACATGCATGAACATGACCTTAACTTATTGCTTAAGTTCCAAATAAGATCAAGCTAATGCAACAATGATATCGAGACAGTCCGTCATCAGTTGTAACAAAGAAGCCACCTCTAAAGTTAAGGTAATTGAATCTCTCCGCAGAAAAGAAACAGCTGTCTCAAGCATCAGTTTTATCAGAATCCTACTGATATTAAGCTTATATGTATTAATACAGTAAGAGGGCTAATGTTAGATATAAGCTTAAGCTTAGTTGGTTCACTAACCTCATTAGCTTGAATTTTGAATACTTCCCCGAGTTTCTGGTAGAGTTCCTTTACATTAGTAAACCCTTCCACTTTTCCAGTAGGGCTTCCATGGGCCAACTGACAATAAAATACAAACTTAGGAGGAGGAGGAGGTGGTGCTGGTTGCTGTCTTAACTCGGGTTGTGGCTGAGGAGGGATTCTCGAAGCATTTGAATTGGAAGTCTGCTGCTGCGCCGGGATTTGAACAGGAGGCTGTGTAACTGTGTTTTTATGTGAACTGTTATCCGCTCCAACACCAGAAAATCGATTACTTGATTGTTTCTTATCTCCATCACCTTTACGAGAATCGCTGAAGTTTGCTCCTCCTTTCTTAAAAAGCGGCATTATTAAACCGAAAAAAATTTAGAGTACTATTTACTAAACGTCTGTGATCGACCACATCTCCTGTGAACGACCGCAAACTCATCCCCAGTCTTTTGTGAGATTAAGCCGGGAGAGTTGGGGAAAAGAGGAGCATAAGATCAAGAGCGACACATAAGAGCAATAGAGCAGCGCCATGGGTTAATACAAAAGGGTCTAGAAGGTTTAATAGAAACCTTCGAAGGTAAGTAAATTTAAGTTATTGACATTTTTCAGGAGCCCATCACTATAAGGGCGTGCAATTCCCATGTCTCGGCATTTTTACAGACCGGTCTATTTTTAGGATTCTTTTCCCGCGAAACAGGTCAGTTGCGATCGGTAAGTTGTTTTTCTTTTTAATCTTCCGGTGAAACGATGACGTCATTTAAGTCCGTGCTTGTGATTGGTCACTGAGGTTCCTGCAGGGGTCTGAATTCGCGGTACATTCAAACTAAAAATAGATCGATCTGAGAAAACGCCGTGACAAGAATATGTATGGGTTATTGACCAAGTGTGAGGTCAAGATGGCTAGATATTGGCCAAGTTCTTTTTTTGCGTGTTTATGGACCAAGGCGGAGTCGAGGTCCATAAACTCGCAAAAAAAAGAACGAGGCCAATATCAAGTCATCTTGACCGAACAAGCATGGTCAATAAAGGATTTATTATATGGCTTTTCGGGGAAATTTATCTTGCGGGACACGACGGGTAGTCCCGAGCGGGCAAGATAGCTCCATCTTGCCTGCTCGGGTAGCCAATCACAGCACAGGATTTGATTCATCTTGCCCGCTCACGGATAATTGCACATCCCTGGTGATGAGCTCCTGCATTTTTATAATGAAAATAGATCGCATTTTTTTTTTTTGAAGGGATAAAGTAAAGTAAAAACAAGCCTTCTTTCAATGAGTTTTCCCTGCAAACATCGTCTTTGCGAGTTTCCAGATACCGATGTGCATTACTTTTGAAAATGTTTGAATCCATTTCAATACGCTTTATACGATACCATACCATAAAGTTGAGTTCATGAGTAACAGTCATGATCAAACTTTAGCAAGCTACCGTAAAATTAAAAAAAAAACCGTTTCGAAATGAGCTATAGCTGCATATGTTGATCGAAATAATTTTCTTTGTTTTTATTTGGTTTACAGGTAGATGGGCCTACAACTCAGTGGATGGGCTTAAAAGCGGCAGTTAATGGTATTTACCAAAAACATTGACTCTGCTTCGGCATCTCTTTTCTTATTATTGTATGTCTACTAACTTAGTCGGGAAACAATATCTTCACTCGATGTTTGAAAAGTTCGCAAAAAAAAGTCAAGCTAGGACTAACATGAAGCCATGCAGTTCGACTGCGAAAACATCAAGAATACACTTGACCAAAAACTTTGCATGGAAACGCATAATGTTACAGTCGAACATCCACTAGCGGTCACCTCTCTTCAACGGCCACTTTTTTTGTCCCGGCGGATAGTCCATACATTCACTCTTATTTTAACCTCTCTACAACGGCCACCTCTCCACAACGGCAACGGCCTAAAGTATTTTTGTGCCAAATTTCGTGAAATTCTAATGAGTGGTTCTCGAGAAAAAGGCGTATTTCCGAGAAAGCAATTTTTCATTCAATCGCAATTTTTTGATTTACTACGCATGCGCTGCATTTAATTGGGTTCTTTCGGTAACAATGAAAAAGCTGAGAATTTGCTGGGTTCTTTGCATCGTTACCTTTTGTAACATATCTTTGCAATAAAAGATTAAAACGGTTAATACACTGCGTTCAATTATAGAGAAAAATAGCACAGATAATGCGGGCATTGGACAAATAAAGTGATCGCTCTATTGACGGCATGTTTGCCGGTTTTTTTGCAATCCTTGTGCGCGCGCTGAATCGCATCAGCAAAAGCGCGTGCAAAAACTGTGTTCGGCCGCCTTAAATATGAGTATATACGCTGCAGATCAAAGAAAATTCCCGTCCCTTGTCGAGTAGTCACTTGAGAGTTGATCGACAGTCCAGGATTCGATTTTACCTTAAATAGACCGTGACACTTAAACGAACGTCTAAATACATGTGATACATGTGTGGTCTAGGGTGCTTCCCATTTACAAAAACCATCCGGTTGGAAATTTCAGGCATAAACATTAAACAATTAAATTCGACGTTGCGAGAGAGGGAATCACTATAAAGTATATCCACATCCGTTAGAGAGACTTAAAAGAGCAGAAAAATAGCATCAACTCAAATCACAGCCCATATTTTCTGAAGCTTCCCAAACGGTATGGGGCGAACCATTTGATTTTCCAACTGGAATTTCCGGTTTTCCCATGTAAATGGTAAGTACCCCTAGTTTCTGTTTTACTTATAAGAGACTAAGTAGTTTAGACGCGGAATGTCGTTTCCCGACCTAAACTTAATTCTAATTGTGGCCAACGCAAACTAACAAATGTGCGCCTGTTGATTCAGGCGCTGAAATCAATCAATTAGCCGGACGGAAACTGTGTCAAAATACTGTTTTCAAAAAGTGAAAAAAGAGTTTACTTGTCAAATGCGTTAATAATTTATGCACTAGGTTCGGCACATGCAAAGTTTCGTGGCTAATTTACAGCTGATTCAAAGCCGAAAAGCCCACCTTGCCTCAACAAGAGCCCCCAACGACGGTTTTCTCTCAACTAAATACACTTGAGAGCTTTTTAAAGCCCTATAGGTTAATTTTAGTCTGCGCTGGCTATGAATACATAAATTTGCATGTTCGTTAATTCTAGGGGAAAATAACGCTCGAGTCTTTGACCTGAACCTTTTTGTCTGGGGGAACTTGGATCTTTTTGAATTAATCCCCTTTTCCCATTTCCCAAAAAACTTAGCAGCTGTTGCCCTTCCGAAAATCATACCTGGTCTTTCTTTGGTACCCAAAACGACATTTTTATCAATCCGGGCGTTATATTTAATTTCCCATTTCACGAAAGTTCGAGGGGACAATTCTTTTAAGAAAATCGGGGGGGGGGGGGATTAAAGGCCTTCCGAACAGATTAATTAGCGAAACGATCCGTGGGTGCCCTTGTTTTAGACAACGAACAGTTCAGGTACTTGATTCAAGGTATTAAGTTCGGCTCAAGAAAACACCGCCAGCTGCTCTGAAAGCAGGCAAATCTTTTAGCTTGTTTAAAATGAGTCTAAAAGTCAGGAATAAAACTGAAGAATTTGACCTGGGAATAAAATGGAAAGAGATTAGTTGAAGCACCAGGAATGCTAATCGTTTAAAGCAACTGGGCTTCTAAAATGAGGTTGGGCTTCCTGTAGTCTGCCATCTGTAAGCATTTTAATTTTACTGTTATCATTTTCCTTTCTTTAACCTGTCATCTAGTTAGCTCCCATTGGTAAACTCGTGCCATGAAACGCGCTCGTGGGAGGATGACTGCTAACCTTTGACTGGCTTCGAAAAACTTTTTCTGCAGTTTACCATCCGCTTTCATCCTCTGTTCGATCTTATGTTAGAGCAGGCATCTGTCCAAATTCTTCAATTCACGAGTTCACTTTTCTCTTGGACCGGAACTTTTTGTCGCTTGCATAATTTCAAGGTGTTTCTTTGTGAAGCGGACGAGAATGAACACAACGGTAGACCAAGGTAAGTGAAATGCAAGATTAAAAGAGTTTTTCTTTTCTCTTCTCTTCACTAGCAACTAAGGTCACATGAAATTAATTCTGCCTAAGGTTAGGCGAAGAAGTTAAAATCGAACATTCAGGAATTGTTTTAGCTATCACTTCATCCCCGTATTGCAATTCTTTTCCTAACACACGGCAATCAAGAGTTTTGTGATATTTCTTTACTTTCCCAGGTTCAATTTAAGAAGGAATCCACCAGAGTAACAAGTGGACAAAAATTTGTACCACGGTTATTTACATCGTATTGCAAACGTCTGTGCGACTGTTTTAAATATTTTCCAAAAAGAAAACTTCATTTCTAACACCACCAAATGTCGAAGACAAATTTTGAACTTCTTACGAAAGACTTGAAGTACTGGTGAAATGAAACCGATGATGAAATTGTTCCTGTGTTGGCACGATTTCTCTGAGCTTTGAAATTTATTTTCTTGAGTTCCCATAGGAAATTGTTTTCGGTGTTATTTTAAGCAATTGTTTACAACTTAAGCTTTAAGAAAATTTAAAAAGAACTGTAAAATACCTAAAATTATTCTGGTGCAAGGTTTTTGTCCATTTAAAAAAAACTGAAATTACTCGATTTCCTATCGGATTTCGTCTTAAGATTTCCTTATAAACTTCGTGCCTGGTAATAATCTGCTAGAACGGCGTGCCGATTTATGCGAGTTACATCCATCGTTTCTTGTTCCTGAAATCACACCCAGGAAGGCGATATAGATGAGTTTTCTGCTGTAATTGGTGAGCAATTAGAAGGGTGGTATACTTCTGGCTGCTTTTACCAAGATGTAATCGCAGCCAGCTTCTTAAAATAAACACTGGACGTTCAAAAAATGGTTTTATGAATAGGTGGAGTTTTAAGTGAAAATTAACAATACATTTTTAGGTGTTTTATGGTGCGAAGGCAAAATTGTGGAACTCCGCCCTGTTATGAGAGGTGAAAATAAAAGCCAAACTAGACTACGAGTAGTCCCTCGCGCGTGACGCGAAAGAAAACCGCGAGAAAAAAATGGCCGCGCGAAATCCTGGGGGCGAGGAGCGCGCTCTTCGCTCTATAATTAGAGAGAAAAACAGACCTCAACTTGAGTCTGCTTTAACTAAATCCCACAGAATGTAACAACTGCATAACTTGTCTGAAAAGGCTTTCACTTTATGTCCTTTTGTTCAACACAAACAAGCAAAAGCCCTACTTACTCTTTCTATCATCAGGATCTTCTATGTTTCATAACATGACGAATAATACCACCTCAGCGTACCATGGGACATTCCTGGTCCCTCGGAACATTCAGATCGGAGTCACAATCCTTGCCGTAATTGTTTTCATCCTCGGAATGATCGGTAATACTCTGGTGATTTACATCGTGTTTACAGTAAACCACATGCGTAGCTCAACAAACACTCTTATCGCCAACATGGCCTTTGCCGATCTTCTTATGACCATAGATATCCCGTACATGATCAAATGGTACTACGTGCTAAATAAATGGTTTAGCACGTTCATGGGCACTGTGTTATGCAAGTTCTTGCACTCTTTACAGATAGGATCCCTTGCAGCCTCAGTGTTCAGTCTGGTGGTGATTTCCCTCGATCGCAGTTTTGCCGTCCTATTTCCCATGAAAAAAATAATGACTCGAAGCGTTGTTCGTTTCGCGATCGCCACGACGTGGCTAGGTGCACTGGCGTTAATGCTTCCAATTATGATAGCCACCAAGAAGAAACAGTGGGAGGGAGGAGATGGTATGATTTGCGACGAATTTTGGAAGCCGATGTCAACAAAAGTCTACGTTACAGTTGTTTTCGTTGCTTCTTACATCGTTCCACTGATAATCATTGCTCTAGTCTACTGCCTCGCTGGGTTACGTCTTTGCCGCAGAAAACTACCTGGACATCAAAATCAGACAGCACACAATAAGGTCCAAGCCTCGAGCAGACGAGCGACTGCAATGTTGATCACAGTGACTGTCATTCTGGCTCTGTCGTGGCTTCCTTCACAAGCTTTGGAGATGATAAAAGTTCACAAGCGAAGCCTTTCGCTAGAAATTCCAATAGACGTCCATTTTATCGTCCCCTTGTTTGGTTACTGTAACAGCGCTATTAATCCAGTTCTTTATGTGATATTCTCAGGGAATTATCGCCGCGAGTTTTATCGGATTCTATGCAGGGGGGCAAGATGGCAAGACAGCAAGAGGGCGCCTGTTGTAAGTAAATGTACCACGCGTCAAACAGGGCATCGAATCCAGGAAGAAGCAAGTAATTTTGAGTGCGAGACTCGTCTCTAGCCAGATTGTGAACCGAGTCCTCAGCGTCCGAGGAGATTCACAATGAAAAAGACAGTCAGACAGATGGACAAGGACCGATTTCAACACGGCCGGCTAATTTGCTAGCCTTCATTAAGGAGGCAAAGAAACAGAGGAAAACAGGGGAAGGAATCCAGTCCCCCTCCTTCTATCCGCACTTTACCTCCCCCTCCCCCTCCTCCGTTTAACGCCTGCTATGTAGACTAACGATTTGCAAGAAAACCGTCCTAATGACAGAACACTTTAAAATAAAATTACAAATATCACAAAATTATTAGACAGAAAGCCAGAGACAGGCAGGCAGATAGACACACAGAAATCCAGACATACTAACGGACCGCTTGACTGACTGAAGAACTGACGGACCACCAACAAACAGCCAGAGACGGACAGACAGACACTAGGCAGGTTGGCAGGCAGGCAGGCAGGCAGGCAGACAGACAGACAGACAAAAAAAATATAAATACAATCCGTGAATTGGCTTTAAATAAAACCGTCCGTGAAAAAATTCAAATATTCAACAATTATTGGACGAGGTCGAGTCAAATATCGTGATTTGTTAGTGGCGAGCAGATCGATTATTTGCCGAAGCTGAAGGCTGAGGCAAATGACTGTTTTTTTTTTTGTTTTTTTTTCGATTCGAGCTAATTTACTTTTAAATTTCACCGCGCGGTTTAATGCATCCTTATAAGCTTCTTGTTTGACACCTGTTGGATTAGTCGCACATTTTATTATTTGGAAACATTATAAACACATGTTGAAAAATCCCTCTAACATTGCACAACTTCTTTACCATAAAACTTTACTACAACATAACATAACGTAACGATCTTTCTCAAGCGCCCAAAGAAAAATTGAAGCTAATAAAACAATAGCAACAATCGAGTACTTCTCGCATTTGTAATAAAACAATAACAAAACACGCCAGGATCCATTCAGGCGATTTTCAGTATTTTGATATTAGCAAGAGTCTTAATTAGTCCCATTCCTCTTCGTCCTCGTTGTTCGAGTTGTTCTGGCCGGGATGAGGCTGGTTACGAGCTGCATTAACATCAAGTCGCGCCATGCCTCTGTTGACAGATCCCATGACATCTGCGGACCCACTTGCTCTAAAGTGTTCCCTCTACAGAAATAATTAAGAAACTACAACTGTCAACGCTATCAGAAAATAAGAATGCTAGTTTATATAATTACGCTAGTTATAGAGTAACAAACTTCGAACACTGTGGAAAGAAAATCTAGTGGTTCATTACATGGCACAATCGGTCCATAAAAAAGGAAATCTCATTGGTTCGAATTTTTCGATACGGAAAATGCTGATGGACCACTCATAATTTCATTTCATCATTCGTTCTTTTAATTTATGTTGCACAGTTCTAAACACCTTTCCACTTCATCCAGCCAGGTCAGAAGGCCTACATCAAGTCACTCGAATAATCAAATCTACATGTAGTAAATCTACAAAGAAACAGTCGGGAAACGCCAAGGTATCATAAACCCTTTTGGAAACCGAAGTAACTTGAAATGCCCTTTCATTGTACAAACAAAAACATTTTATCATATGTATATAGATAAAAAAAAAAAAAAGTTTTACCAGTCAAAGAAGGGTTTTGTAAATCACTTGTAAGTTATTGGTTTTGCCATAATGTCTAATCTGATAACTTCAACAACATTTGACACGAGTGGGAAAATTAATTCATTGTGACTGGCTGAGAGCGGGTAAATTTATCGTTAATTTTTAAATTGCAATCAGCTACATATAGTAAATAATATATAAATAAACAAATAAATATATAAATAAATAATAAATCGCCTGAGAGTCTAGTGGGCAATTAAGGATCACACTAGTAATGAGAATTGTATTCATTCAATTACCTTTACAAAGACATTCTGACTTTGTTCTAGATAACAGCTATATAACAATACCTCTCTCCTGTCTTTGGATGCAAATTTGCCACCGGCAGGGCCATATGATGATCCAATTGCTTCTTCTGCTACTTGTTCTAGCCACTCAGGAACTTCCTGGTATGCCTGTGATAAACGTACATCAAAATATCAATTAAAGTGAAAACCTCTTCAGCGGAGGTCAGCTCTAGGTCTTTGTATTATTGAAATCCACAGCCGGTAAGCTTCACGGTAACAAATGTGCCAAAATTTGTGTATACCTCTGTTCCGGAAATCCCGAAAAATGTTTCATTCGTCCGGGATATGTCATGGAATGCAGAGCATCTGGCAGTATACCTAAATGACCTGCTTTCCTTAAAACCCCTGACAAAACTACGGGGGGGGGCAAAGCGAATGTATACCCGAGAAAGTAGTCAATTCATTGGGTCTTCATCTTAGTGTCCAAGCTTGTTGCCCTCTTTATTCTTTGAATAGATAACTGACATGTTAAGAAATATCTCTACCTCAGACAACACTTTAACTAAACTGCGTGCAAGCCTTTCATCTTTTCCCGGTTGAAAAAAAGAAGTAGCTGTTCCCTTGTT
>NW_028301541.1:11682500-11755000 GCF_042242905.1 Orbicella faveolata
TAGTATATAGTTTCTTAAAACATGCAAATCCTGGCTTTTCCTCGCAATTTGGAAACCTCTACGCCCCCGTGCCGTTTTCGCATTTTTCGGTCTAAAAACTACTCATTATTTTTATATTCACCTAAAAAAACTCTAGGAGAGAGTGCGTTTCATGAGCCACTTCGTTAAGCACGTACTGTCATCTGATAGTCGCCCATCGGCATACTAGTACACCATGGAGCCGGCGGCTCATTGTACCACGTGATCAGTTTTGACCAAAAACAACAATAGAAAATTAATTGAACTACAGAAAGCTCACGGACTGTTGACGCACTGAGGGCACAAGCAGAGAGATCTTACATTTTGATAATCGAAATAAACGCATCGCACACTATCGGTCAAAAGTGTGCAATGGCTTGATGTAGTCAACAAAATGGTAACGCTTTCTCGTTTCTCCAAACATTTGGAATCAAATTGGTAACAAAATTCCTCAGGAGACTAACAGAAGGACATTCAGTTTCTTGGATAAAAAAGATCGAAAATTTTGTTTAAACTAATGAGTTTACCTACATTACTGCAAATTTAAACGATAAGTGATAGGAAAGCACGGCTTTTAGATGAACTAAAACAAGATTAGTCGCCCTTGATTTCTTGGATGTGATAGTTGATTCAGCCCTCAGCCTCAGCAACTTTAACCTCGAGGAGATCTCCAGCTCATAACTAACTGTTCATACACAATTCACAATGAGATGCGCCTGCAGGGAATCATGGAACTTGTATTTATCATCTCTGACCAGACATTTGTTTTGATGTATACAACTACCATGATTCCCTGCAGGTACGTCTCATACAGGGAATTGGCCATTAGACATGGCACCATGGCACATGCTGTGGATATTCTATAAAAATTATTTGTGGTTGATTATTTCTCCTATATATACTTGCTGGATTGTGTAGAAATTTGGAATAAACTCAAGCATACATAGTCTTAATATTAAAAAAATCCGGATTAGTAGCCTGAGATTGCACTCTGTGAGATACATACCTGACTGAAGCAGAATGTCAAAAAGCTTCTGCTGCTTGTCATCGCCAGGAACAGAAATTACCGTCTGGGAAATATCTAGATTAGATCCACCAATACGACCAACAGCAACAAAAAGGTAATCCTCCTTCAAGAAGTCTGCTGCCAAACGTTGAATCTCATCCGGGAACGTGGCACTAAACATTAATGTCTGTCTATTTGCTTTATCAGGCATTCCACATCTTTCCACTAATTTTCGCACTTGAGACTCAAATCCCATGTCTAACATTCGGTCTGCCTCATCCAAGATCAGGTAGCGCACATTGGACAGGCTAACCTGCAACAGTCAATCAACTGTTTTTAGGAAACTGTCATACAACCAACTGCTGTTAGCAAATTGAAAACCTGTCACAAAATCAAATACTGTTAACAAAATGAAATAACAAAATCGATTACTGTTACAGTTAGCAAAACCCAAAAATCCCAATCTGGGACACATTTTTAGTACGAAATAAATAACCTATGACAACTGTAAATAAATAAGGAAAAGTGAAACGGGTCTACCATAAATATAAGGGACACTAAGCTTCAAAACTGCTCTACAAAACCTGTTATAGCCACAATGCCAATTTGTTAAAGTAATCAAGTGTTGGTTAACGTCAATTCTATCAAAGAGGCCGCTTTTAGTTGAATTTCTCAATGGAAATCTGGTCTTAATATGCATAGTGTTTTCTCTTAAGTTTTAGTTTCGATTGAGGTTATACAAAACACTCAACAGTGTGTTTGCCAACATTTCCAAACATCTTAAAGTGTCTATACGGCCAACAGGGTTTTTGTGGTTTGGTATCTCTATAACATCTAATAATGTATTCAAACCGAAAAAAAATAATTCCGGTGCTTTTTTGCCATGAAATCAAGCTTTAAATTTCCCGCTTCGACCACGCGCAATGAAGTTGACCGCGTAATGAAAGATTGGCGACGAATGACGTCACTTCAGGAACATCTCAAAGCTTCATGTTTTTATTTTGCTTGATTGACGACCGCATTGTTTCACCAACTTCAGTTTGTTTGCTTTTCGTCGACGAAAACTCCTAATCACTACTGAAACAACAGTGACCTGAACTAGTAGGATCTGGAAATTCCTGACTTGACGTCACGACCCATTCAGAAACCCAGACTCTTTTTTTGCACTGACTCACGGCCAACTTCATTGGGCGTGGCTGAAGCGGGAACTTTAAAGTTAGATCTTTGGGCGTTTAAATGTCGGAATCCAATTTTTTTTTCTTAGAATACCTTTTTACACATTATAGAGATACCAAAACAGCAAAAAAACCCTGTTGGCCGTATAGACACTTTAAAGTTTGTCAAAAAAAAACTCCACTGCGCATTGTATTTTCAACTCTCTTCTCGGTGTTTGGAAATGTGGTCAAGCACGGGCATTCGTGTTTGATATATTACCTACCTTATTTCTAGTAACAAAGTCATCCAAGCGTCCAGGTGTAGCGACCAAAACATGGCATCCCCTTCTTAGCCTATCCAACTGGTGCTGCACACTAACTCCACCATAACATACTGCTGCAGTTATTACAGTTTCATTAGAGAACTTGCAAAATTCTCTGTGAATCTGCACAGCAAGCTCACGAGTTGGTGCAATGCAAAGTGCTGAAGGAGTTTGCGTATCACCAGATAAGAAGCCACCACTAAGGTGACCTTGTTTAACCATAGATGTTAACACTGGAACTAAAAATGCAACCTGAAATGAAAATACAATATACTAGCCCCAACACCTTTCTGTATTCAGTGTTTTCTTTCACAACCAGCGTCACAACTGATCATCATCATCATTTACTTCCCACGTAAATAATAAAAAAAGATATTAACAATACTGAAAAAGCGGACTGTGCACTTTCACTACATCTTCGTATAAGACTTCTGGTTTTCCATGATTTTCATGTGTTTACATAGAACATCAACTGAATTGTCCTGTGTTCAGGCAGGACACTTTTCTCTCTACAGTAATCACCCCGAGTGTTCGCCCTGCACATAAACAAAAATGCGGAGTGACATTCATGTTTGAGTTTTTGATCGTAAAGTATGGTAGAAAACGCCAATGCATCTGAAAAGCCAAGTGGCTGCATTCAGGCATTCAGAGGAGCGCCTGATCACAGCGTGGTCTGGGGCCATGTTCCCCCAGAGAAGTTTGAAATCTAGAGACTTGGAAATGCTATTTTCAGCATTCTCCACGAGATATTTCGTCCAAAAAAAATCAATCTCGATCAAGTGTAAAATGACAGGGGCGTCCCTCCAATCTATACAAAGCTCTCTTATAATAGCGATTTTTAAAAGTGTACCATGCCTTTGCGTTTAAACTAATAACTCTCAGATTGGGTAAACTTACTAATGTTTGGCTGCTCTTTCAGATGGTGGGTCCCATTTTTCAATTCAATCAATTTTAAATATTCGTGCACAGTCCCCTGCTGGTTTAGAACATGGCTAATTAAGGTAAACTTATCATAGTAAAGTTCCTACATCTACACCTAACACTCCAAAAAGTTAACGGGTTAAAAAAAAACCCATTTGTTTTTTGGGGTGCAACTGCTCCCCTTGCCCCTGGGTTAGCTAAGGCTCTGTTTGTAATGGCAGGTTTCCAGAATATTTTGCCAAGCTATTGAAAAGTTTCTTCTTAATATGCTAAAGATTGAATTTTCTTGTTTAGACCTGCAAACTTGTTACTATGCAGGTCTAAAGGATGAAAGTTGATCTCCGTTTGAAAGAGATATATCTACCGGCATGTGACATACAAGTATAAAAAATAAACAATACACCTGGATTTAATGATAGAGGAAAAGTGATAAAAACGGACCTGTAAATCCTGCTTTAAAATCAACATTTAAGCAAATTTTCCATTGATCCAAAAATGCTAAAAATGCAGTCAGTGATGGACATCAGTAGTATACAATTGAAGCTGTGTTTGACGCTGACGTTTATAGTTACTTATACAAAGATGTTTCGACCGAACAACTTCGGTCTTCGTCGGTTTAAAAAAGCTAATAAACAATTATTGGATTAGGTTTTTGTGATATCCGGAATAATCAAGGTCGAGGTAAGTGTTATCAGCCGAAGCCGAAGGCTGAGTATAATAACACTAACCGAGACCTTGATTATTTCGGATGTCACAAAACCGAATCTAATAACTGTTTTATTATACATTGTTTTAAAGAAAATAACGACAAACGCATTATCACACCGAACACAGTTTATTTTCGACAAGCCATGTTTTCACTTCACAGTCCGTGACCTTGACCTCGCTCTTGGAAATCATGCATCGCGCGCCCAACCTACAGATTATTCTGTAGGTTGCGCTGTTTCCCAAAGTCTATGTCATGGCCAAACTGATTGGAATGTTGTGCAGCCTTGGAGTTACTGTCTCCTGCTCGAACCGCTCTCTTGAGTTCTTTCAATCATACTGACAAGGCTCTATCAGTCTGTCCATGATGGAAAATCACCGTCAAGGTAACTGATTTTGTAAACCACACCTCTTGACTGTAAAATAGGGGGTTTGTCCTTGAACCATGGGAAGCGAGCGTGTAAAAAATTAAGAGGTTTCAAACCTACTTTAATGTTGTTGTTGCGTAACACCCGTGAGGTTTTCTCAGAAATGCCTTTGACATAGGGTATGACCACTAAATTACTCGAGGTGAAAAATGTGCTTGCGTCGGAGCTGTCGGTGTTGCTGTAAATGCCGCGAGAGGGGTCATCAATTTTTGAAGTACCGCAAACGTTTTTTTAAACCAACGAAAACCAAAATTGTACCGTCTTTGTATAAGTAACTATAAACGTTTTAACATTTTAGTAGAGTTGGTGTCAAACAAAACTTCGAATGTACACTACTGATCCATTGATCCATTCGTATCTGATAAACTGTGTTTTTCACAAAAATAACGGTTTCTTCTGCAATTATCACTCTAAAATAACCTTATGTCCACCTTCTGACTGTAATAGTTGTTTACATGGACACATTTGGGTCATCCGACTAATTTCGCTTTTAAAGTTATTTTAGACGACCAGTATCATTTGTTGTTTAGTTTTATTGTTAATAATTACAAGAATAGTTATTATTACTGCTAAGGTGCAAAATTACTTGTTGTTGCTTGTTGGTGTCTACGTACCGTCTTCCCTGATCCGGTCTGCGCACACGCCATGAGGTCTCTACCTTTAAGAGCAATAGGAATAGCATACTTCTGAATAGGTGTTGGTTTAGTGAACTCTGCTTTCTTAATGTTTGCTGAACACTGTTCCAGTATTCCAGCTTCCTCAAAAGTTTTTATTGGATTAACAGGATCCTTTCCAGTAACTTGCACCGGAATGTCATCATACTTGTCAAAATTCAAACCACTGTGAGGTGCATCCTTAAAAAGTTCATCTATATCATCTGGAAGTTCTGGTGGAATGTATGTCACTGGAGCCATTCTCTTCTCAGGTCCTAAACAAAACAAAACAAAAACATGTGACTGTGTGGCGAGGGGAAGAAGAATTTCCAGCCCAATATCCCCAGGGGGCTATTGGGGCTATAATACTAATACAAATATCTTGTAAGTGATATTATCCCTCTTGATGAGAAAGTCATGTTCTTAAATCAATCAATGCCAAGAAAACAATGTTTAAATAATCATTGCGCTTATCTTTAAAATACACCTTCTAGAAAAATTCATTATCTCCTGTCATTTGCCCATTTGCCACATTCCATATTTTCTCAATTAAACACCCTCAGCATTTATTTTAAACTTGGCTCCACATATCAGGCGTTTATTTGACTTCTGCAGTTTATTTAAGCCTGGGGTTTATTCTAATTTTTATTTATTATTTCTGAGGGCAAAATATCTTCTATTTATTGAACCAAAAGTTTACAATTTACCTCAAATATAAATTCCTCAAGGGTCTCATTTACAAATCCAACGGGGAGACCCTGCATTTAATCGAGAAAATAGGGTGCATGCAGTCACTCCCTCTCCTCCATCCAGACATATATTTATCATTTGCATTTGATTTATCCAGTTAAGACACTGAGTGTCCCAATGACATAAGGAACCTTTTAATACATGACTTTTCACAGGATTTTGTGCCATAAGAGAAAAAAGCTTAGTACTATACATGTATGTAGTAACAACAAACTACCCTGTGATGGGCATTCCCTTGCAAAATGACCAGTCTCTCCACATTTAAAACAGCCTTGGTCTCCTGAAATATGTTAAAAGAAGCAACAATGATCTTGGGCATTGTTTAAAATAAAAGCGAGAAATAATTCACATTTATTCAATATATATTTTGTTCTTGCCAAAAGGTCTGGATAGTAGCAGACATGCTAAAATTTTTAGAAACAACACAACAGTTCTTAAAAACATGTTTCAACAGAATCTTCTGTCATCTTCAGTTTAAATTACAAAATACAGAGTTGAATATATAGTGTATGCAAAATGCCAATTGACTGTTTTGTTCTCTAACAACTTGATTAAATTAATTCTTCTAACCCACTTCTTATTTGTATTAATCAAATATTTTTGTTATTATAAGGAAATAAAGATAAGATACAGTATACACAAAGGCCCCTGTTATGTAAGACCCATCTTGCTTGGGGGACGGGGAAAACAAACAACAAAAGTTGCAATAAATGCCTTGGCACTACGATTTTTTCTTATTTTCAGCAGTAGCATGAAACTTTGTAATAATCCAACTTAGTGCCCTCCTTCCAACAGCAGCCCCACTTGAGCATTGTTGTTGTTTTATTGGTACCCACCCCTGTTCCAACAAGCACCCCCAATGCAAAAGTGACATTCACGGTATTTGTACAGAACAGACTAATATACAAGTGAATTACTGTAAATCCTTGAATTAGCCCCCCCCCCCCCTTCAAATGAGCACCCCCTCCAAATAAGCGACCCTCTTACAGGCCAAAATTTAAAATGGGTGCCCCATCTCACATAAGCAGCCCTCTCCTTCTCCCATTTGGTGGACAAGCAATGACTCAACAAAGGATGTACAGGTTTTGATGTGTAGTATTAGATTTGTACATTATTTCAGTTTGTGAACATGTTAAGTTGGAAAAAAAAATACAAGTGCTAATGGTGCCGTGATTTAAACTTTAGGATCAGCTTTTTATGTCGATAAACAGCTTCTGTTGTTGTTACCGTGCAGATGATGTATTTAAAAAATGATCATGTCAGGCCACAATTTGTGAATAATTAAATAGGCGCCCTCTCTCGATTGAGTGACCCCTTGAAAAAAAAGCACCCCAGTCTTCTCCTAAATCTGAAATAAGTGTCCCAGGCACTAATTCAAGGATTTACGGTACGTACATAAATTTGGCTGCCAAATTATACAAAGATAGATATCACTGACTAACCAATAATAACAATCAGTTTCAAGGACCAGGAACAAAACCATTAACTGACAAACCTTTTTTTGTTTTTTCACTTGATTCTGAATAGGACTACAGTCGAGTCATTAATACCAGTCATTGAAAAATGAAAATTCATTGTAAAACGTGAAAAGCATAAAAAACAGTCAGAGGTTTGAGTGGGTCTGGTCAGCAATTCACCAGACGTTCCCCGATGACATTATTTGTTGATGCAATCTGAATAACTAGCCAGAATGAACAGGTTTCAAATGCCTTGTGTTCACTTTTCAATGTAATAATAATTTTGAACACTTAAATGAGACCAAAATAAAAAAAAATTAATTCAATCTATGAAGACAAACGTATTCAAAAAAATTTGAGGCACATAAAATCAAGTCCATACATTTTGTCTACTTCTTGATTTTTCTCGACAAAATGTCTGCAGACCTGATTGGGAAGCAGTCACATGATTGAGTTGTACAAATGGTTTCATGGCTACAGCAGGATGTAGCAGGTTGACATAATGTCTTAAATTATTTTGTTATGAAAATAACCATGACAAACCTCTTTGGCCAGGCGAAGAGACATTCCCTCCAGCTGGGCACTCTCTTGCAAAGTGTCCTTCTTCTCCACAAGTCCGACAACTTTTGTCCAAAACTGCAAAGGTGATGGCTTGCAGTCATTAATCAATCAATTAACTACCCCATGTGATTCACATTTTGCAACACAAAGCAAAAATATGGTTACCTTGCTAACAGCTGTAAAAATGGAAATTTAGCAAACAAATAAAGACTCTTGTTGTTATAATTAGTTTAAAGAGCTATTTCTCATTCCAAAGGTCAAATGAACAAGTTTTAATCTGCATGGAAACTGTTCCTTTGTTTGGTATAACAACTGTAAGTAGGATAGTAATTTGGTGCACATCCATCTTTTTTGTTATGTGTTGTAATAAATAAATTCATTATTAAAAACAATAGTTTAAAGGAGACTTTACAGGTAAGGTGAAAGACCATTCTAGTTATTTCAGGTTGATAATAAGGGAATAACATGACTTTTTGAAGATATCTTGTTTATTTTGGAGCTGAGTGGTGTAGTTTGCACCTGAGTAGTGACCTTAAAAGATCAGTGAGTTAACATTTTTGTAACTAGGGCAAATACTGGTAAACAGAACATGACATTCAAGCTTGAGGAAAGAAGGGTCAACACTTTTAAAGTGCACCTAACCCCCAAATTTTTTTCGCTAAAACGAATCTACATGTTATTTGAAATACTTCAGCGAAAAAATTTTTGGATTTGGTTAAATCCTCAATTTTCTGTGCCCCGACAAAATCTCGAAAATAGCCCCAAAACACTGCCATTTTGTTTCAGGACCAAGTTTGAGGAGAATGGGTCCAGCGGCTTTTGTGACGTCTACCCAGCAAGGTCGAATATCTCACGTCCTCTCATTTCCTTTAGGATGGTGCAATACACATTTGAAAAGTGCGCAGAAATGCCTTCCAGAAGTGCTCTCGGCTGTTGCAGCAATATCCCAGATCTAAAAAAAGACATACTGTACAATTTACTGGCGATGATCGGTCAATGGTACAATAAAGACATAAATGATGGTTGATTTTGTCGAGCTGAAACAAGCGAACTGAGTCTGTGAGAACCTTTGAAGAACTCTCCCTGGAATTTGTTCCGCAGACTTTCAAACACTATTTTCAAAATTTTCTGCTTAAAGCCAACCAGCAATTTGTTGAAATACTACCGACAACCTATATCTTCCAGTCCCACAGTAGTTATAACATAGCCGGCAAAGTTGTGTGATCAATCAAGAAGCGTTAGGACCAAATATACTGTGTAAATAGGTCGCAACTGTACGCCGCCAATCAGCACTTATTTCTCTTTCAATTTAGATAAAAGTCAAAGATTAATCCTTCAGAATTACATGATAACAAAATTGTTATACTCACAGAGTTTTGCAAAGGTTTGGACATCAGCAGTGCGACAAACATTCTATACATTAGTGTCAAAAATATGACCGCGTAATATTATCTGCAGACCGCTTAGGGAACACATCCTTTTCGCTTATCCGACGAATTACACTGCAAACTCTGAAAAAAATTTACACTGGTTATTTGGAGTTACGACTTAAAACATGTGACAATGTGAAATCGGTAATTGTATGAAATGTTTCCTTCCACCTTGCTTCCCGCAGCTTCAAAAATACAGGTCCAAACATTTCTACGACTTTCAATCCATCTAAGTCAGTGTTTTGGAGGTCATCAAGTCTCAAAAACTGCAACACTTACGTCGCTCTTATAAACATGAAGCATTCCAGAAAGTAAAACACAAACTGGATTTAATAGAACAACCATACCTTGAGAAAATACATTCTTGCTAAGGACAAAGGTAAACGTGCCATAAACACGCGTGGGTGTCTTGTGTCTAGGTGACGAAATTTCCATCCAAAGCAGTCCTTGAGTTTTCTTTCCTGCTTTTCGTTTGCTTGCTCCTCCACTTCGTATCTAGCTTTCCATTCCTAATATACAAGCAGCTCGTCTGCAAAGAAGTCTTCCCTGTTGTCGCTTGAAATATTGCAAATTGTTCTCAAAGCTCTAAGCAGTGAGTTCACAGTTATCGAACATGCTCGATCTAAGTTTATTTCGGCGTCTTCTGAATCGAAACCTAACTCTGACTCCAGTGACGAAAAAGAAATAATTCTGAAACAAAACTTGGATGTTTTAGTCCCGAAATATATTGGAATGATTAGTTTTGTTTTCCATTTTCTCGAGCAAATACAGAGAGCTGACTGAGGCACCATTGTGTTTGGTTCCTGGGTAGACGTCATCAGCAACCACCGCCCCAGACTCCCTGAAACGTGGTCGTGTAACACTTCAGGCGCAACTTTGAAAGGGCTTAGAAAATCAAGGATTCAACCAAATTCAAAAATTTTTTCACCCCAAATGCTTCGAATAACAATTGGATTCGTTTTAGCGATAAAAAATTTTTGGGGTTAGGTGCACTTAAATAAAGTAATGCTTTAATGCAAAAAACCCTACCCCCTGAAGATGGGCATTCCCTTGAAAAATGACCAGTCTCTCCACATTTAAAACAGCTTTGGTCTCCTGAAATAAGTTACAAGAGGCAAGCCATTGATCTACAGTACACTCATGGAAACTCACTCCTTAAACAGATTCAAAAGTGACAAACTTTCAACATGTATACTGCAAAGATTATTAAAATAATAAAAAATATGATGCAGAAAAGTTGCCAGGTAGCTTAGCCTAAACTGCTTTGGGCCAAACAATAACTTAGTCATATTGTCCAAAGTTTAAAATTAAAGAAAATTAACCAAAATTTGATGGGGATAATGGATCAGATTAATCTTGCTTTCAATAATCAGGGACCAAAAAACAAATAATTCCTGATAATTCAATAAAATCCAGAGAGCTAACCTCTCCGCCTTTGATTCCCTCCATGTTCTGCTTGGTTGGGACATTCTCGAGAAAAGTGCCCAACTTTGCCAAATTTGTGACAGCTTTGACCACCTGGAAATTAGAGAAATCATCAGAAGTGCTTAATGTGAAATCCATGTGCCAGTATTTCCACAGGAGGTGTGGTGTACGATAAGCGATCAAATGGTGGGAATGTGTACATTACTTTCCAAACACTAAAAGTTTGAGTCTTGGCAATATCCCTGGGGGTCGGGTGGAAGTCCCATACGAAGGCTGGGATGCTTATCGTCCCGCTTAGTTAGGGGTATAAATTAAGGTTTTGGTCACATTTAGGGTGAAAAAAAAAAAAATAAATAAAACGCTCTTATTCCAGTTTTAGGTTTGATTTACACTGGTCTCTCAAGTCTGGTGTACTAGCGTGGCTCCTTTCCTGAACAGTGGCTGGTAATCAAGCTCATAATCTAATTGCGTAATAGAAACACTCGTAAAAGTTTGGGAGAACTCGAAAAAGCTGTGGAAACACTCGCCTGCAGCTAGTGTTCCCACGCCATTTTTCATTCTCCCAAACTTCCACTTGTGTTTCTGTAACTGGATAGAAACACGGTGCATGTTTTCCATTTCTTAAGTGGAATCTAGTGTATATAAATAGTACAGTTGGAGCAAAGTCTTACAACATAATAATAAACATGCACAAAAACTCTTCAGAGTCTCACAGCTGATCTCATTCAAGAACCACAATATCCATTGTCAGCACGGAGAGATCAAGGAATTTTAAGGGAGAGGCAATCCAACCTTGCACACATTACAGATACTGAAGTAGTACTATTGTACTTTAGTATAAATCTACTACCGTTCTATCATGAATGCTGTTCTCTGATTGGCTGCGCTACTCACTATCTATTCTGTGATAGATAGTGAGTAGCATAGCAGTGTGCCCTTGTTAACAAAATGACAGCTGCTTCTTGGCGTTTTCAAAGTGTCTGTGAAGAGGATTTAGATAAAGTTTTGAATGACTAGTAGCAGGCCTATTTTTCATCTGTATTTTGTCTCCAAAAAGGACAACAAAGTAATATTAACTTCATGCCCTAGACAATCACACATTACTCTCAAAGCAAAGAGAAGTGTACCATTTTGTGCATGTTGATTTGTTTGGGTGTATGGTTCTTGAGATGTGGTATTGTATGGTAGCCGGCCAGTCATAATGGAGTGCTGATTATCAGCAGGACTAGCCTGATCCCACTGTTGTGACATCTGATTTGTAAATGAAGCTGGATTCATCTCACCTATGGGATAACATAGATAAAATTTTATCAAAATATTTCAGCGAGGGTTCAACAAGTCTCAGTGCTGACATACAATTATTTTGATAACCATATTTTTTGTTGTATCTTGCCGGTTCTCACTCAGAATGTTTTGATAGGGATTTACACTGCACCCAAATTCCAAGGAAACTGTAATGTTACTACTTAAAAAGTTAACGTCTGATAAAGATGTAAAAAATATGTAACATTTTGATTTCACAGTGCAAACATTTCTTCCAAAAATGTGTAGCTTAACAATTGTTGTCTTTGTGCCCTATATTAACATGATACCTGTGTAAGAGTAGCATAAAGTACAGTACCATGTTGAAGTTGTCCCTGTTGATCCATTTGGTTGTATGGGTCTTGAGGCATCGTACTGTGTGGAAAATGTCCATCAACAGAACCAGACTGATCCCACTGTTGTGGTCCCTGATTTGTCCATGAAGGTGAGTTCTCTTGACCTACATAGAATATATTATGTCATTGATTAATGCATAAAACCCTTTCTTATAATCTTCCAAGTAGTGAGGGTGTAAGTTAATGAAGTCATTTAAAATTAACTTGATTGTAAATAACATTATATGATAATTATTACTACTTTTAGTGCTACCTTTATGATCATAATTATTACTATTCTGTTAATATTTATTGGGGTTGTATATCAAATGGGAAATCATCCTGTTTTCTGCTCCAGTTGCTGATGCTATTTTCTTTTCTTTTCTTTTCTTTTTACATGCAACAAATTCAATAAAGTTAAACTTAATTAACACCAGAGCTTTTGGCAAAAACACATTTTTTTCTGACAATTTGGACATTTTCAGCCTAGATAAGAGCCAAATTTGCTGCAATCTATTCAAAAAGGCATTTGCAACATGACAGCATGCCTTTCTTTCCACTAGCACCACATTTAAGAATTTTTGCTTGCGCACATGCAGAAGTTTTTGAATGAGAAAGAGTCCTATATCTTTAGGCTTTTTGATGGTTTTAATTTTCTTTTTTTACACCCTTCCTTTTTGGTACAGAGTGTACTATTGGGATGGTTTAGAGGGCTGCTGTCTGTTTGTTTAATTAATTTATTTCAATTCATCAATTAGCCTTGCAGGAAGGTGGGCCTGATGGGTAGCTACCCGTGTGCACTACGCAAAACATGACATATTTCCGTTGCTTTACCTGTAATAATACAAAACTACATTTATATGTTTCCACAAATCTCTTGCTAACCTTGTGGTGCTATTCTCTTAAGCACAAAAGAAATTTCCTCAAAACACACGTGCACATTAGTTAGCATCAGTGTCAACTATACATTAGGTGAATGATACATCTCATATGGGATTACGAACGTTGTGTGCTTTTCCTTGTGGTAGAACACAACATGTAAGATGCATGCGTTCTAGTATCACTGGTATGATTAAGTCCGTTCTCAAGTTCAGATCCACGTGTTATTGCGTTCGTAGAACACAGTCCTAACGCAGACTTGAGTCAAGTTTCATGGGACGGTGGACCTTCGTCTGAAGTTGCAACACTGATCTGGCCGCCCTGCAGCAGGGGCGAAATGAATGACATCATCGCCAAACCATGAGCTGTACATTTCTTTCGAGTGCAGGTCTTTGTTTCGTTCAAGTGCGGGTTTTCGTGGACATTTACACTGTAATTTGGAAGCTGTAAGTAGTCAATTTTCTTTTCAAGTCTTTCTGACTGGATATCATGAGACTAAAAGATATCACTGTTAACATTTATCAATACCTAAAGGAGGTATGTATGACTTCTAGTGCGAAAGTAGAGTTTGGCCCTGTTAGACGAAATTGCCCGTCATCAGCAACAAACAACTGCATTGATGAAGCTCAACTTCAGCTGTGTTATTTCACTCCTCTGCCTGAGCTTTGTAGTCAGAAATCTAACTTGCTGAGTTGTGTGGCTCGGGAAGCGGCCGTGATTTGTTTTCAGAAATTTAACTCACTGACTGGTGTACACTGTAGTTCGAAAACTGGCCATAATTTGTGGTCAGAAATCTAACTTGCCGAGTTGTGTAGCTCGGAAAGCGGCCATCATTTGTGGTCAGAAATTTAACTCACCAAGTGGTGTTGTTCCAAAAATGGGCATGATTTGTGGTCAGAAATTTAACTCACCGAGTGGTGTTGTTCCAAAACTGGCCATCATTTGTGGTCAGAAATTTAACTCACTGAGTGGTTAAGTTTGAAAATTGGCCATGATTTCTGGTCGCAGATCTAACCATCTGAGTTATGTAGCTTGGCATTTAGCCATGATTTCTGGTCGCAAATCTAACCATGCAAGTTACGTAGCTAGGAATTTAGCTACAATTTTTCGTCATATGTCTGGAAAATTTGTTACTGCAAGTCATACACGACTTCCCGTTAAGGTCTCGGTGAATAGTTTTCTTTGCCTTGAATATGAAAAGGAATTAACATGGTGTGGATGTAGTGCTAACTGTAATGCTGAAGAAGGCCAAGAAATAGAAATAATTGAAAAGAGTAATTGTTTATCTGTAATTGCAAGGGATTTTACACAATGTAAGAGAATCTGGTCTGTTACAAGAGAAAATCAGAGAAGAACAAGGGATACAGAACCTTCCCGGATTCCTGTTCGCAGGGTTCTTAAAGTTTTGAAGAGAATATCAGTCAGACAAAAAAATCGAATTATTCTGAAAAATAGTGTTCCATACAATTCGTTCATTAGGTTTCTGTGTTGCAATTAAAAGTATTTGTGCAAGTGGCATGAACGTGAAAATTTCTTCAGTAAATATGTTTTTTTCTTTAAGAATATGAAACTATGTCGTGTACATCTCACTTTGTACAACTCTGACAAACACTGAGAAGAGTGTGTCTCACGGCCAGCATTAAAATCACAGCCACATGTCAATTCGACAATTACGTCTACTTTAAAAGGTGTTTTTCCTGATGAGAATGTTAGAGGCAACTTGCCCTCGGATCATCTATCTGATAAACTTAAACACATCAGTTTAAAGCCACATGATGTTGATGGCAGTGGTGATTGTTTTTTCAGATCAGTTTCCCATCAGCTTTATGGAACTGCTGATTTACACTTTCAAAACAAAACAAACTACACGTAGTACCTCATGAATGACGAACCAGAGCTAAGCTAATCTAACAATACCCTTTTCTAAAGTAAACATATGCGAATGTGCTACACAACATAGCTACACCTTTCCAATAGACCAGAATGTCAACCTTGCCTTAACACCTTTACACGAACGCACGCATAATCTACAATTACTTCTAGTTTTCTATTTTCTGAGTAATACCACACTCTTGTTTCGACCTTGGATAGCAGCTATATTTCAGGCAACATCAGTTCTCTCTAGTTTAGTGCAAAAAACTACTGTGACTGTGTATCTTCTGGAATCACCCCAAGCTCTATTTAAGAAATGTTGTCTGCTGTTTTATAACTACTGTGTGTTTGCCAAGGTTCACATAAGGAATAGAATGCATTGCTCTTCCTTAGCAGCTTGTTTATAGTCTCCTCTTCTATGAAAGAGAGCAAAGTTCACATTCAGCTGAAACTTTCCCAAGAAGAAGAGAAACTTTGCAATTATTGCCACAGACTCTGTGGCACTTACTGAAACCACCAATCTGTTTCATCAGGTCTTTAGGTGACTCGGTCAAGTAATGATCTCTAACTTCAGTATTTCTCATTGAAACACTCCTCAGTTGTATTAACCAATAGCATTGTGTATTAGTTTGAAAGTGGTTTTATTGTTAATGTTAAATGTGGCAACAGAATAAGATTGTGCTATTACCTGACTCGATGTGACCATTTGGTAATTAGATTCTGACTTGTTTATCAGTGTTTTGAATGGAACAAAATCGTCTCTCTTTGGATTTTCATCAAATATTTAACTTTATTGCATTTCTCTCCAGCAGTGAGTAAAAAAGTACACATCTCAATCTTACATTTTTGAGGAAAATGTAAGATGTACACACGAAAATGTAAGATGTACACAGTGCACATCAACCCACAGGCGTTGATGGGTTAATGACATAACATTTACAACAAAATATTTCAATGATTTAAAAACAAGATTACAGAGATTGTAACTCTACTTCTTCGTAAAATATTGTTTTTATGACTCCAAAATAAAATCCGAATCTTTGCTCTGCCATGTAATATCCCCTGTTGTAACAACTATAATCATTCCATACTATCATAGCATAAAGCACTGTACCATGTTGAAGCTGTCCCTGTTGATCCATTTGGGTGTATTGATCTTGAGGCATAGTACTGTGTGGAAACTGTCCACTCTGATTATCAACAGAACTAGGCTGATTCCACTGTTGTGGTCTGTGATTTGTCCATGAACCTGAGTTCACTGGACCTACATAGAATATATTATGTCAGTGATAAATGATAGTAATTGGACCAAGTAGAGTACAATTCAGGGAGTAATCGTGTGAGCAATGCTGATGTATAAATATCATGTGATTGTGCACAGATTACGTGACAAATAGGCGTGTGGAGAACCAATCATGATTGAGAATTTTATTATAGATGCAAATAATGACAACAAAAATTCGCAAAAAAATATTTCAATCACTCAAAATACAAGCTTGCACAGATTGGGTTGCTCCAGAAAAAATCTACACAACCCCAACAGATGGGCATGCTTTTTAACCCCCCCCCCTCCCACCCAGATTTCCTGAAGCACTAGACCCCCTCCCACCTGGATTTCCAAGATAAACCACCCCCCCCCTTCCTATCTGGATTAAATAAATAAAATTGTGTGGAATTTTGGAGGCAAATCGAGCAGGAAAAAACTTTGATTGTGTGGGGAATTGTGCGGGATTGTACAATCTTTTGATGAACCAGTTTCAATTTCAAGGCAGTGTTCTTGCCAAGTCCTACAACGAGGAAATTCTGTATTGACGATAGTTTAACCAATTGTTTCACGAGTAGTTCAAATACACCTAGCTATCACCAAATGTTTTAGCAAACTGTGTCTGACTGACTCTGTCCAAAAGAAAATCATGTTATGTGACAAGATTTAACTCCACGCACATGAAACCAAAATAGAATGCCGTATCTTTCATTATAAATGAGTTCCTTTTTAAAAATATTCCTGCCCTAACTCAATCAAAATATGTGGCTTGAATATTTCTTCATAAACTACATTAAGGTTTGCAAATTCTCGGAAATTATCCACAAAAAACACAACCTGAAAGTTTATCAAATTACAAGCAGATGTAATTTGATGCCTTGTTGTTCTAATTAACATTCGCTCAAGCACTTTAATTGAGGAACAAGAGAGATTTTTTGTTTGGTTTGAAAGGTAAATAACCAGAAAAATTGTTAAGAACCTCTGCAACCAATAGGAAAGCTGTTTTATTTAACTATTTAGGAAAATCTTGAAGTACTGCGGAAGATTTCTCAGGTTTTGGAGAATTGTGTGTGATGTGTACTATTGCGACCAAGATCCTGTAGTCATAAACATTCTGCTCTTTTGGATTTACACGACTTTAAGTAGACCATAACAGAGTCATGAATTTTGAAACTCTTTCCTATGACAGCTATTTTGTCAACAGTTAAGCTCAGCAGTGTGCTAGGCCTGGGTACCACAATACAAACAGTGTCAGGCATTCAACACACATTCCTTGTGAGCTTTGTTGCGACAACTTTCTTCGTGTTTATCCTTTTGTCACTTGTTTACTGCATGTTTACTGTGATTATGGAAGAACCTGTGCAGGTAACTTAAAGTATATAAGGAAAGAAAGCCCAGCAATATTCTAGCAGATTTCAACTTTTTTCAGGTTCAGAGAGCGCTCATGTGTCACATGTCACACGGTTACATACAGTTGGAAATGATCCCTGAAGAAGATTCTTTTATCTTCAACCCTCTCCTGCCTGGATTTCCATAGCCTTTGACCCCTCTCCCCTCCTCCTGAGGGAATTTCCAGAAACCCATCTGTCGAGAAGGGGGAGTGGATTTTTCCTGGAATTCACTTGTTCAACAAGAAGTATTGAAGGTAAACAGCCCCACTTGGCCGATACTATCCTGCATTGGTGAACAAGTCTCCTCAAAGACTGATTAAATTAATTTGCCCTTTTATTAGGTGCCACAGAGTCTGTAGCAATATTTGACCACTTTCCTGGTTTCTTTTGTCACAAATTTACAATTTGCAGAATATTAAAGCCACTAACTTGGGAACTTTTTGGTCTCTCTTACAGACGCAATTAAGGCAAGAAATAAACAAGCCGCTAAGGAGAAGCTATACGTTTCCCCTCTTTATTTAAACCCTGACAAACATACGATTGTAGTTTGAAAACAGCAAATGATATTTGTTGAACCGACCAGTGGGTACTTCTAAAAGATACATTCCACTTTTGCACCAAAAAGGGACAAGTGGCACTACCCGTCATCACACGACATATAAAAACCGTGTGGAAATTAACATTAGTATATAACACTTATGATGTTAGAATGCATGCCTCTTACACATTGGGTTCTACCATAAGGAAAACCACCCAACATTTGTATGTGATCCCATACACAATGTATCCTCCACCTAATATAATTGAAGGGGTGAGTGCAAAACCATGCTAAGTGACGATTTGGGTGAAAGGGCTTGAATTTTTGCATGTGGTCTTCAATCTAATAGAAAAACGTGGTCCTGTATTTTTGTTGCTGGTTTTTACTTCGTTTATAAAGACAGCGCTAGGAAAACTGAGTGGTTTTTCTGCATACGCAATATCTCGAAAACAAAGCGAAGCTTAGCGGAAAAACTACGGGACATTGTTAAACATACCTAAACAAAACTGCATGTGAAATTTGGAGCGTTTTCGACAAAGTTCACTTTTGATTAAAATACCTAGCGCCCTTTTCCCGCCGAGGTCTTCAAATAAACGAAGCCGGGCCTTTGTTATGATAAACAGAGCCGACCCTTTGTTATAATAGCCAAGCCAAGCCTTTGTTATAAGTCGAAGTCTCACCTCAGTTTATTATAACAAAGGATCAGCCCGCCGCGACCGCAAGGACGTTGCTTTTACTTGGAAACCAGCAAAATGTCAATTTCACGCAACTTATATAAGCTCAAATTTGTTGATTTCAGGTCAAAAGTGGTTAAAACGTTGACTCATGTTAACGTGCAACGGCAAGGATGTTGATTTCTCTTAGAAAGCAGCAAAATGTCAATTTCACGCAACGTGAAAGCTCAAAAATGTCGATTTCAGGTCAAAAAAGGTTTAAATGTTGATTTCATGTTAACCCGTGATGGGAAGGTTGTTGATTTCACTTAGAAAACAGCAAAATGTTAATTTCACGCAACGTATAAACTCAAAAATGTTGATTTCAGGTTTAAATAAGTAAAAATGCTGATTTCACGTTAACGCGTGAACGCAAGGATGTTGATTTCTCTTAGAAAACAGCACAATGTTAATTTCACGCAGTGTATAAGCTCAAAAATGTTGATTTCAGGTCTAAATAGGTAAAAGTGCTGATTTCACGTTAACGCGTGACGGTAAGGATGTTGATTTCACTTAGAAAACAGAAAAATGTTGATTTAACGCAGCGTATAAGCTCAAAAATGTTGATTTCAGGTCTAAATAGGTAAAAATGTTGATTTCACGTAATGAGTGACGGCAAGGATGTTGATTTCACTTAGAAAACAGCAAAATGTTAATTTCACGCAGTGTATAAGCTCAAAAATGTTGATTTCAGGTCTAAATAGGCAAAAACGTTGATTTCACATAACGCGTGACAGCAAGGATGTTGATTTCACTTAGAAAACAGCAAAATGTTAATTTCACGCAACGTATAAGCTCAAAAACGTTGATTTCAGGTCTAAATAGGCAAAAATGCTGATTTCACGTTAACGCGTGACGGCAAGGATGTTGATTTCGCTTAGAAAACAGAAAAATGTTGATTTAACGCAGCGTATAAGCTCAAAAATGTTGATTTCAGGTCTAAATAGGTAAATATGTTTATTTCACGTAACGCGTGACGGCAAGGATGTTGATTTCACTTAAAAAACAGCAAAATGTTAATTTCACGCAACGTATATGTTCAAAAATGTTGATTTCAGGTTTAAATAGGTAAAATATGGCGGCTGGAAAATAGTGTTAACATCTGGAACTTACTTTGGTTATCTGGGACAATGACTATCTGCACTGAACAAATAAACATCAAATAAGCACTTTTCCAAATACAGCAATGTCTTAAATGGCTAAAAATCACGAGATAAATACATATTTTTCGACAAACGCAATCGTAGCTTTATGTCACGCACCACCTAACAGATTAACAAATGAACCCTTCTGCACAACATACGGGTCTCCATACATCTGCACGCCAGTACCGGTCAGCGGTACTAGGACTCAGCATGCGTTTTATCTGTTGTTCGTAGCGTGGCGTCCGCCATATTGTTACTGTTACTCGGCTGTTAGTTTTATCCCAGTTTGATTAAAAGCCTTACACGAGCCGGTCGTGCCTTGGTTCTTGCCTTATCTTCTTAACTGGCGTGGTGGCAGCGTTCGGTTCAACCCAAGCCGCATTTTCGCCGTAGAAAGCCTCTTTTCTGCCTCGACCGCGTGAGCCAAAACAGTGCATCCTTCGCTGTGACAACACGTCCGGAGTTCTACATCGTGTGTTATGGCATCTACTCACCGCGCACCGAAGCAGTGGTGCCTCTCCAAGGTGGAAACAATCAATAGCTTTGAAAACTGGAAGCAAAATCTACTGTACACACTATCCTTAGACAGCAACTTCGCCTCCTTCCTCGCGGATGGTTTTACATGGTTGAAAAAGACCAAAGCCCAACCGCTTCGAGGACTCGAAAACGATGGCGAAACTGTACCACTCTCTCGACGCTTAACCGCTCGTCAAAAAACCAACTTCCTCGAGCTGATGCTGGGACAAATCGCCAATTACTGCCCTATTATTTCGCGTAGCACGTTGGTAAAAAACTCAACCTCTCTTGAGTTCATCTGGCAAGCTATTCGACAACACTTTGGATTCCAGGTCACCAGCGCATAACTTATCGATTTTTCTGACATACACCTTGCGGCAGATGAGCGCCCCGAGGACCTGTACCAACGCCTCATGGCCTTTGTGGAGGATTCCTTGCTGCGTGCAAATGGCTTAACCCACCATGGTGAACATGTTTCAGAGGATGAGGAACTTACTCCCACTCTCGAGAACTTCGTCGTCCTTACCTGGCTACGACTCATTCACCCCAGCCTTCCTCGATTGGTCAAGCAGCGCTACGGCACGGAGTTGAGATCTCGCACCCTTGCCTCAATTAAGCCAGAAATCTCACAAGCCCTTACCTCTCTCCTTGAGGAAATCCGCACCTCCGATGACGCTAGGATCCTGCGTGCAGCAGTAGCTGACGATTTTCGTAGCCCCTGTCCAGGTGGCAGGAGTAACTCTAAGTTCCGCACCAGACAACCTCGTCAGGACAAGGTCTGCCCCTTATGCAAGCAAGCCGGTCGCTCTAACACAAACCACTTCCTCAGTCAGTGTACCTTCCTCCCTGACAATGACAGGCACTTCATGGTAAAAGCGAGACAGATCGTTGGCATCCTCGACAACGAACCAGACACGGACTGCGACCTCGACCCTGATACTCCAGTTCCTGATCCCACTTTGCCTACCCCAGATGTCGTAGCCTACCGTGTACAAACCCGTCAGTCTCCTTATATGGATGTCTTTCATGCTCACCGTGTTGTCCGCGTCACCATTGACAGCGGCGCCACTGGAAATATGATCCGTCACTCTACCGCGAAACACCTCGGATGTCCTGTAATATCAAGTGCCCAGTCCATCCAGCAGGCTGATGGCTCTTCTCAACTTCGGGTGGTCGGTGAGATACGAACAACCTTCACCCGCGACAACACAGACTTTACGTTCGAAGGTCTTGTTGTAGAGGATCTTGATGTTGAAGTACTCGCCGGGACCCCCTTTATGGAGGCAAATGATGTTGCTGTGCGTCCCACTAAGAGAGAGGTGCTCCTTGGCAATGGGTCTGTCTACACGTATGGGTCCAAGTCTCCACCCAGCCCCCTCCCAACTGTTCGTAGGGCTTTTGTTCTCTGTGCTCCTACTCCTTCCAAGACTGTTTGGCCCGGAGAATTCTTGGAAGTACAGCTGCCAGACGATGCTCCTCCTGATTCAGAGTATGCACTTGAGCCTCGTACTGATGCACCAAGTTCACATAAACTCAAGCCATCCCAGTTGTGGCCGCAGCCTAGTGTCGTTTCAAGTGTTGTGCGGGCCGTACGCATACCAAACCTGTCAACCGAGCCTCGCACACTTAAGCGTCACGAACACTTCTGCCAAGTCACTCCCGTCTTCGAACCAAAAGAGGATCCAGGCCCGTCTCCTGCTCAGCGTCCGTTACCACCCTCTAATTCCAGTCACTCCGCATCTGTTCAGGTAGACCCAGACAGCATCCTACCTCAGGCCATCAGGACCAATTTCCAATCCCTGCTTAGAGAGTACGACTCCGTATTTGACCCCCAGTTCCCTGGTTACAATGGATCTGCCGGCCCTTACCAAGCACAGGTCAACATGGGCCCTGTTGAGCCACCACAGCGAAAAGGTCGCCTCCCCCAATATGCACGGGATAAACTCGTCGAGCTCCAAGAGAAGTTTGACCACCTAGAGCAACTCGGAGTCTTCCGTCGTCCCGAAGATGTTGGTATCACTGTAGAATACCTAAACCCTTCTTTCCTGGTAAAGAAGCCCAATGGCGGCTCTCGTCTCGTCACTGCTTTTGCTGACGTAGGCAGATACAGTAAGCCTCAACCATCTTTGCTGCCCGATGTTGACTCCACCCTACGACTCATCACCCAGTGGTCACACATCATTGTCACCGACCTAACAAGTGCCTTTTATCAAATCCCTTTGGCCAAAGAGTCCATGAAGTACTGCGGCGTTGCCACTCCTTTTAAAGGAGTACGAGTCTACGTTCGTTCCGCTATGGGCATGCCCGGTTCGGAAACCGCCCTGGAAGAGGTTATGTCCCGCGTCCTAGGCCCCTTACTACAAGATGGATCCGTGGCCAAAATTGCGGATGATCTATACTGTGGCGGCAACACACCCCAAGAGCTATTATGCAACTGGAAGAAGGTCCTACAAGCCCTACACAAGTGTAACCTGCATTTGTCTGCCCACAAGACCATCATCAGTCCCAAGAGCACCACTATTCTTGGCTGGATCTGGACTGTTGGCTCTCTCTCCGCCAGTCCCCACCGCCTAAACACTCTCACCACCTACCCTGAGCCAAGCACTGTTGGTCGATTGAGATCCTTCATTGGGGCATACAAGGTCCTCTCCCGCGTCATCCCAAGGTGCTCACGTTACCTCACTCCCTTGGATGCTGTAACGGCTGGTCGTCCTTCCCAGGAATCCATAAACTGGACCGATGATCTAAGAGGTGCATTCCGTAGTGCTCAGAATGCCCTTTCATCTGCACTCACAATCAAGTTACCCAGACCTGAGGACCAGCTATGGATCGTAACTGACGGAGCTGTCAGGGACCCAGGAATAGGTGCTACCCTCTATGTGACGCGCGGAGACAAGTTACATGTTTCCGGTTTCTTCAGCACTAAGTTGCGGGGGTCCCAGACAACGTGGCTTCCATGCGAGGTAGAAGCCCTCTCCATTGCGGCTGCTACTAAGCACTTCAGCCCATATCTTATTCAGTCGTCCAAGAAGGCCTGCATCCTTACTGACAGTAAGCCCTGCGTCCAAGCGTACGAGAAGCTCTGCCGTGGGGAGTTCTCTGCCAGCCCTCGTGTATCCACTTTCTTATCTGTCGTAAGCCGCTACCAGGCTTCTGTAAGGCACGTCTCAGGCGCTGATATCCTCCCGTCAGACTTTGCAAGCCGAAACGCCGCCCCCTGTGAAAACGAGACCTGTCAGGTGTGTTCTTTCATCACTCGAACTAGCGACTCTGTCGTCCGAGCCGTGTCTGTTCAAGATATCCTCCAAGGGAGCGTCCGCCTTCCCTTCACCAGCCGGCCCGCCTGGTTGGCTGTTCAGTCTGAATGCCCAGACCTGCGCCGGACACACGCTCACCTTGTCCAGGGTACGAGACCTTCCAAGAAACTGACTAACATCAAGGACATCAAACGGTATTTACAAGTTGCATCAATTGCAAATGATGGCCTCCTTGTTGTGCAGCATCATGAGCCGTTGTCACCGTCCAGGGAGTGCATTATCGTCCCCCGCCAAGCCTTGGATGGCCTTTTGACCGCTCTTCACATTCAGCTTAGCCACCCGTCCTGCCACCAGTTGAAGATGGTCGTCAAACGCTATCTTTTCGCCCTCGATCTGGACAAGGCAATCTCTCGTGTCTCTGAAGGATGCCACTCCTGTGCGGCACTCCGAAACTCTCCAAGCGCACGTATTGACCAGTCCACCTCGCCACCACCTGACGCTATTGGTTGGTCCTTCGCAGCAGACGTCATCAAGCGCTCTCGCCAGCTTATCTTTGTCCTCCGCGAGAGTGTGACCTCTTACTCCTCCAGTTTATTGCTTGAAGATGAGCGGCACCAAACATTACGCAATGCCATTGTCAAACTCTGCTTGGAAATGCGCCCTATGGATGGTCCACCCGCTGTGATCCGTACTGACCCTGCACCTGGCTTTAAGGCCCTAGTCAACGACCCACTCTTAGAGAAGCACAGAATTACAATTGAGCTTGGCCAGGCCAAAAATCCCAACAAGAACCCCATAGCTGAGAGAGTTGTCCAGGAGTTGGAAACAGAACTACTACGTCAGGAGCCTCTTGGTGGTGCTGTCTCTCCCCTCACTCTTGCCATAGCGACCTCTGCCTTGAACTCTCGTATCTGTTCACGTGGCCTATCCTCACGAGAAATGTGGACACAGCGGGACCAGTTTTCAAACAAGCAGTTACCCCTTGCTGACAACCATTTAATTACCCTCCAGCACAAGCAGCGCCTCTCCAACCACCCCCACAGTGAGCGCTCTAAGGCCCCTGTGCACCTAAGGCACCCTACTCCCCAAATTGATATTGGTGACCTAGTGTACCTCCATTCCGACCTGAACAAGTCTCGAGCCCACGACCGCTACCTTGTTGTAGCCATAGAACCACCGTTCTGTGACATCAAAAAGTTCATTGGATCCCAATTACGCAGCTCATCATACCATGTCAAACTATCAGAGTGCTTCAAGGTCCCATCTGACTTGGCCGACCCCTTACGTGTTCCCCACACACGTCGCAGTAACGACTCAGACGATGAAGACGAACCTGGTACATCGTGCCCTCCACCCTCTCTGCCTGACATCCCTGATGCCATCTCTTCTTCAGCGCATCAGCTATCTGACAGCTCTCACTGTGTTACACCACAAGCCTGTGCCTTTCCTGTTGACCATACCATGGTTGACACAGCTACACAGCCGTCATGCCCTGATGACACCCCATTAGAAAACGCAGTCATGTCAGCAGACCCTCCCACTCCTGACCTACGGAGATCCTCACGTGTCCGCCGTCCTCCTACACGTTTTGTAGACTATGTCACTGAACTCTGACTTTTCCTTGCATATAGGTTAGCGTCAAGTACATTCCACTATGTTCTCGGTTCCTGTTATGTGGCATACTATGCCCCTTTTTACTTTATGTATTTACTGCGTTGAAAAGACTTATGAAACAAGAAGAAAGAAGTCACGCCAGTACCGGTCAGCGGTACTAGGACTCAGCATGCGTTTTATCTGTTGTTCGTAGCGTGGCGTCCGCCATATTGTTACTGTTACTCGGCTGTTAGTTTTATCCCAGTTTGATTAAAAGCCTTACACGAGCCGGTCGTGCCTTGGTTCTTGCCTTATCTTCTTAACTGGCGGCATGTCTGCTGATCCCAGAAATTAAAAACACTACAAATCATGCCGATATGAAATAAAATCAATGCAACCTGGATCACAGATCTATGTTACAATCGATCGCTACTTGTTGGCCATTATTATCTTTAAATGAAAAAAGCCAAAACAATCTAGTTACCAGTTCGAGAAACGTGAGCAGAACGTGATCGCAATGCATGCCGGGAAGGGTCTTTACACCTCGTGCGTGGGAAAACATGGCGGTCGATACAAGACAAATTTTATAAGTCTAAAACCAGTTCTCGCTTTCCAAACTTTGATGCTAGCAACGCTTGGCAAATGGGCCACGACTCACCAGAGGGTATTTTTCTTGGGCAAGAACTGCTCTTGGAGTTTGCTGCCTGGCTCGATCTGACTTCGAACGCCGATAACACGATTACAGTATATCAGCTGCCTTCGAAGTTTCAGAACACATTTTGATTCTTTAAAACGTGCTGATGACTTACGGGTTTATCGAGGCTTTATGATGCCTCTCAACCACCAGGCAGGCATACAAGGTACTTTAACACAATGCTTAAGATATTAGTTGACAGAGCTCTAATGCGGCACATCTCTTTTTTGTTCGATGGTATTTCGTTTGCCGCTCGATCAATTCATGTGTTGTGCTCACGTCACATTTATAACTGATGTAAACAATCTGTTCCCAGATTTCCGCTCTATATATGCTGTGAGATTTGATTTTGACTTCATACACTATAAACAGTCTGCCTGTTTGTTGTTCAACAAATAAACTCCTAAAGACATGGCTAGGAAAAGCCAAGTATTTTTGCATACGTTATAACTCGAAAACGAAGCAAAAACCAGCGACAAAAATACAGGGCCGCGTTTTTCTATTACATTGAAGGCCACATGCAAAAATTCAAGCCCTTTCGCGAAATTTTTTTTTTTTCACCCAAATCGTCACTTAGCATGGTTTTGCACTCACCCCTTCAATTACAGAAGACACTGATGCTAACTAATCTGCGCATGTGTTTAGAGCAAATTAGTATTGTTCTAAAGAGAATAGTACCACAAGGCGAGCAAGATTCTTTTATGTTCAACCCTCTCCTGCCTGGATATAGCTTGGATATAGCTTTGCAATGTTCAAACCTAACTGATGACGATGGAACATGTTTTCTGTTTGGGTACACATGTACCTTTCCTACCTCACCCCCACCACTTCCTTCCCTCTAGACTATTTATCACTATGTATCACTAATTAAACAAATGTTAAAGTTTACACCTCAGCACCATAGCACCTTAGAGCCTTGGTGGCAAGCAGCCCCCAAAACCATCCCAATAGTGCACTCTGCACTAAAAATGAAATTTGTATCTTCGCGCTGCCAAGTAATATCCTCTAAGTAATAACTATTAATTGTCGTACAATACTATCATAACATAAAGTACTGTACCATGTTGAAGTTGTCCCTGTTGATCCATTTGGGTGTATTGGTCTTGAGGCATAGTACTGTGTGGAAACCGTCCACTCTGATTATCAACAGGACCAGACTGATCCCACTGTTGTGGTCCCTGATTTGTCCACGAAGCTGAATTCACTGGACCTACATAGAATATACACGTGTCATGTCATTGATAATTGACATAACATTTACAACAAATTATTTCAATTTCTTAAAATACAAGCTTGCATAGATTTGTGACTCACAACTGTTCATCTCACTCACTTACTCACTCACACTCAATTGTACCCATTACTTCAGATCGGGTGTAGGTAATTAACATGATGCCTACAAATCAACTGGTCCTTTGCCAAGTTGTCCCAGGTCTTCTCCATTTGCTTCATCTTCTTGCCCACTGTACATTTGCCACCATATGATCTTCTGATGGCCCCTCATGTTAAAAACAATATTTTACTCGCTCGTTGCACTTGTTTGTAAAAAATTGTTTTTACCACTTCCTCTATGCAATAATACTTCCACAGAATACAATACTATCACAGCATAAAGTACTGCACCATTTTGAAGCTGTCCCTGTTGATCCACTTGGCCATATGGCTCTTGAGGCATGGTACTGTGTGGAAACTGTCCACTCTGATTATCAACAGAACCAGATTGATCCCACTGTGGTGGTCCCTGATTTGTCCATGAAGCTGAATTCACTTGACCTAGTAAGCATGACAGTCATTCAAGTAGGACTTACTAACAGAATCATAACTCAATTCCTAGTCCTGTAAGAGAACATAGCAACATGCCTACCCTACAAATGTGCAAGGTTACAAAATGAAGGGGTGAGTGCAAAACCATGCTAAGTGACGATTTGGGTGAAAAAAAAAATTTTCGCGAAAGGGCTTGAATTTTTGCATGTGGTCTTCAATGTAATAGAAAAACGCGGCCCTGTATTTTTGTCGCTGGTTTTTGCTTCGTTTTCAAGTTATAACGTATGCAAAAATACTTGGCTTTTCCTAGCCATGTCTTTAGGAGTTTATTTGTTGAACAGCAAACAGGCAGACTGTTTATAGTGTATGAAGTCAAAATCAAATCTCACAGCATATATAGAGCGGAAATCTGGGAACAGATTGTTTACATCGGCTATTGTGACATGAGCACAACACGTGAATCGATCGAGCGGCAAACGAAATACCATCGAACTAAAAAGAGATGTGCCGCATTAGAGCTCTGTCAACTAATATCTTAAGCATTGTGTTAAAGTACCTTGTGTGCCTGCCTGGTGGTTGAGAGGCATCATAAAGCCTCTATAAACCCGTAAGTCATCAGCACGTTTTAAAGAATCAAAATGTGTTCTGAAACTTCGAAGGTAGCTGATATACCGTAATCGTGTTATCGGCGTTCGAAGTCAGATCGAGCCAGGCAGCAAAGTCCAAGAGCAGTTCTTGCCCAAGAAAAATACCCTCTCGTGAGTTGTGGCCCATTTGCCAAGCGTTGCTAGTGTCAAAGTTTGGAAAGCGAGAACTGGTTTTAGACTTATAAAATTTGTCTTGTATCGACCGCCATGTTTTCCCGCGCACGAGGTGTAAAGAGCCTTCCCGGCATGCATTGCGATCACGTTCTGCTCGCGTTTCTCGAACTGGTAACTAGATTGTTTCGGCTTTTTTCATTTAAAGATAATAATGGCCAACAAGTAGCGATCGATTGTAACATAGATCTGTGATCCAGGTTGCTTTGATTTTATTTCATATCGGCATGATTTGTAGTGTTTTGAACTTCTGGGATCAGCGGACATGCAGATGTATGGAGACCCGTACGTTGTGCAGAAGGGTTAATTTGTTAAACTGTTAGGCGGTGCGTGACATAAAGCTACGATCGCGTTTGTTGAAAAATATGTATTTATCTCGTGATTTGTAGCCATTTAAGACGTTGCTGTATTTGGAAAAGTGCTTATTTGATGTTTATTTGTTCAGTGCAGATAGTCATTGTCCCAGATAACCAAAGTAAGTTCCAGATGTTAAGACTATTTTCCGGCCGCCATATTTTACCTATTTAAACCTGAAATCAACATTTTTGAGCTTATACGTTGCGTGAAATTAACATTTTGCTGTTTTCTAAGTGAAATCAACATCCTTGCCGTCACGCGTTACGTGAAATCAACATTTTTACCTATTTAGACCTGAAATCGACATTTTTGGGCTTATACGCTGCGTTAAATCAACATTTTGCTGTTTTCTAAGTGAAATCAACATCCTTGCCGTCAAGCGCTAATGTGAAATCAGCATTTTGACCTATTTAGACCTGAAATCAACATTTTTGAGCTTATACGCTGCGTGAAATTAACATTTTGCTGTTTTCTAAGTGAAATCAACATCCTTGCCATCACGCGTTAACGTGAAATCAGCATTTTGACCTATTTAGACCTGAAATCAACATTTTTGAGCTTATACGCTGCGTTAAATCAACATTTTGCTGTTTTCTAAGCGAAATCAACATCCTTGCCGTCAAGCGCTAACGTGAAATGAGCATTTTGACCTATTTAGACCTGAAATCAACATTTTTGAGCTTATACGCTGCGTGAAATTAACATTTTGCTGTTTTCTAAGTGAAATCAACATCCTTGCCGTCACGCGTTAACGTGAAATCAGCATTTTGACCTATTTAGACCTGAAATCAACATTTTTGAGCTTATACGCTGCGTTAAATCAACATTTTGCTGTTTTCTAAACGAAATCAACATCCTTGCCATCACGCGTTAACGTGAAATCAGCATTTTGACCTATTTAGACCTGAAATCAACATTTTTGAGCTTATACGCTGCGTTAAATCAACATTTTGCTGTTTTCTAAGCGAAATCAACATCCTTGCCGTCAAGCGCTAACGTGAAATGAGCATTTTGACCTATTTAGACCTGAAATCAACATTTTTGAGCTTATACGCTGCGTGAAATTAACATTTTGCTGTTTTCTAAGTGAAATCAACATCCTTGCCGTCACGCGTTAACGTGAAATCAGCATTTTGACCTATTTAGACCTGAAATCAACATTTTTGAGCTTATACGCTGCGTTAAATCAACATTTTGCTGTTTTCTAAACGAAATCAACATCCTTGCCGTCAAGCGCTAACATGAAATCAGCATTTTGACCTATTTAGACCTGAAATCAACATTTTTGAGCTTATACGCTGCGTGAAATTAACATTTTGCTGTTTTCTAAGTGAAATCAACATCCTTACCGTCACGCGTTAACGTGAAATCAGCATTTCGACCTATTTAGACCTGAAATCAACATTTTTGAGCTTATACGCTGCGTTAAATCAACATTTTGCTGTTTTCTAAGTGAAATCAACATCCTTGCCGTCAAGCGCTAACGTGAAATCAGCATTTTGACCTATTTATACCTGAAATCAACATTTTTGAGCTTATACGTTGTGTGAAATCAACATTTTGCTGTTTTCTAAGTGAAATCAACATCCTTGCCGTCATGCGTTAACGTGAAATCAGCATTTCGACCTATTTAGACCTGAAATCAACATTTTTGAGCTTATACGCTGCGTTAAATCAACATTTTGCTGTTTTCTAAGCGAAATCAACATCCTTGCCATCAAGCGCTAACGTGAAATCAGCATTTTGACCTATTTAGACCTGAAATCAACATTTTTGAGCTTATACGTTGTGTGAAATCAACATTTTGCTGTTTTCTAAGTGAAATCAACAACCTTCCCGTCACGGGTTAACATGAAATCAACATTTAAACCTTTTTTGACCTGAAATCGACATTCTTGAGCTTTTACGTTGCGTGAAATTGACATTTTGCTGTTTTCTAAGTGAAATCAACAACCTTCCCGTCACGGGTTAACATGAAATCAACATTTAAACCTTTTTTGACCTGAAATCGACATTTTTGAGTTTTTACGTTGCGTGAAATTGACATTTTGCTGCTCTCTAAGAGAAATCAACATCCTTGCCGTCGCGCGTTAACATGAGTCAATGTTTTAACCACTTTTGACCTGAAATCAATAAATTTGAGCTTATATAAGTTGCGTGAAATTGACATTTTGCTGGTTTCTAAGTAAAATCAAAGTCCTTGCGGTCGCGGCGGGCCGATCCTTTGTTATAATAAACCGAGGCGAGACTTCGACTTATAACAAAGGCTTGGCTTGGCTATTATAACAAAGGGTCGGCTCTGTTTATCATAACAAAGGCCCGGCTTCGTTTATTTGAAGACCTCGGCGGGAAAAGGGCACTAGGTATTTTAATCAAAAGTGAACTTTGTCGAAAACGCTCCAAATTTCCCATACAGTTTTGTTTAGGTATGCTTAACAATGTCCCGTAGTTTTTCCGCTAAGCTTCGCTTCGTTTTCGAGATATTGCGTATGCAGAAAAACCACTTGGTTTTCCTAGCGGCGTCTTTATAAACGAAGCAAAAACCAGCGACAAAAATACAGGACCACGTTTTTCTATTACTCTGAAGACCGCATGCAAAAATTCAAGCCCTTTCGCGAAAATTTTTTTTTTCACCCAAATCGTCACTTAGCATGGTTTTGCACTCACCCCTTCAAATATTGCCACCTTTACATCTATTCTGAAGCAGAACTTATTTACACATTTTGAGATCACAAAACTAAGCAAGTGCTAACTGACAGTTATTCTCACCGGAGGACTCGGATCATAATAAAAAAAATTATTGCACAACAGTAACACACATTTTAAAGCACCTTTCTTGCCCTGGTAACTAGTCAAAGTAGTTATTGCCTGTACTAACTCATCGCAATTCTATTCCTGTTGGCATACAAATCACGCTTTTTAGGCTTGAGTTGATCAAAAACCTCAAATATCGAGACTGGTTGTACAACAGCCTGCTGTTCCTTACAGTCCTGATATTCTTTTGATAACAACTACATAATGTTCCAATATTGATTGACAGTTTGCTCAACACACCTTGCAACTTTAAATTCAAATTATCTCAAGCAAGTTGTCAAGTTTCATTTGAGCTTTCACAAGTTTTTTTTCCTGTTATAAAATGAATTAATGCCATCCAGGGTCAAAGATGGAGACAAAAAAATTGCCCAATGGTTGACAATTTATCAGTAGTATGCAAGAAATAAGAAACAGGACAAGTTCTAATTGCCAAACTGGAAGCCCCTTTGAAATTGATAAATGTATGTAAGCACTAAGTTGTGGAGCACATTAGGCTTTTTGGAATAAAATACTGTACCATTTTGAAGCTGTGCATTTTGATCCATTTGGGTGTATTGGTCTTGAGGCATAGTACTGCGTGAAAACTGTCCACTTTGATTATCAACAGAACCAGTCTCATCCCACTGTTGTGGTCCCTGATTTGTCCATGAATTAGCTGAATTCACTGGACCTAGGTTATTAAGCATAACATTCAGTTAGACTCTCCCACAAGTCAGCCAGGAAAAACAAAGCTTGGAAAGGGAAACATGTCTGCGTCACTCAAACCTTGAGTGTGAAGAGTGTGAGGAAGAAGAGTGTGAAGTAAAGGAATGCCAGCCCAACTTGGTTCACTTCAAGTCGTGACATAGTTCTAATGGGAATTGGCCAAAACTAATAATACCAGAGAAAAAAATTCCTCTGGTGAATTCACGTTATAAGTGATAAGAGTCCTTTGAGCTGGGATGTCTGCATCTGAGAAACAAATAAATTGCAGGGGTTTTGTCAGCGTTTACAGCAGGAGGACAACTGGTTTTCACAGGTGAGCAAAACTATTAGATCTGAACTTCTTTGTATGAAAAAGAAAAGGTGCTAGATGGTCAAACCAGCCAGGCAAAATTGTCCTCACAGCCGGTCAATTTGCCTGGTGCCCGCCACTTGATAGGCTCGATTTCCAGCAATTTTGTGAGCCAGAATTCCTTGCCCCACACCACAGCTGGATCATTGGTCTACCCATTGTATTTTTTGACCAATCACAGCCAAGCCTGCTCGAATCAAGCAGGCTTCCCTGTGATTGGTTAATTCTGTAACTCATCTATCCAACATGGCGGATGTCAGTGCCGATGAGTTTCTTTCTGCTACAAAGTGTGTTTTAGAGAACTTTCAGATCAACAAATTTAGGGAAACACAGCAGAATGCCATTTTGAATTTGTTAAGAGGAAAAGATGTTTTAGTTTCACAGCCAATGGCCTTGGGAAAATTCGTAATTTGCCAGTCCTTCCCAATCATTGTCAGTGTTGTGTGAGTCTGATTTACTAGTTGTGCTTTGGCTACCTCTCTGCTCAACTGCTTATGCAGGACCAAGCCAGGTTCTTTACTTCAATAGGTGTGGTACAAACAGCTTTTACTGGGAACGAGCAAAATGACAAAAACGTTAAAGTTATTCCATACTATTATGGTATTATATAGTATCTCAATTTAGTTCAACACGGTTTATGAAGTTGTGACAATTCCTTTTTTTTCTTGTGATCACTCAGTCCTTTCAGTATTCTTTATGGCTTTATGCATGTAATTTCTATCAAACACAGATATCAAACCATTAAATGGCCCTTCAAAATAATTCTTTTTGTACAGGGGCTTTTCAGCCAAAAAAAGAGAGCAAGCATTCTGCAAATAGCTTTCAAGAATAAGTGAAATACATGTATGTTCTCTTGTCAACGGGGTCCCCTTTTATTATTTCGTTGTGTTCAGCCCCTACAGCAACTAAGAAAACCAAAGACAAAATATTAAGCCTTGGAGATGGAAGAGTTTGTCATTCTTCATCAGATTACCAATCAAAAGAACATTGTATTTTCTGTTCAAGTTGTCAGTGGTAATGCAAACCTCACCTTTGCCCTTTTGCGTAACTCTCTACTGATTATATATTTATTATTTACTGTCAGATGAAACTAGTTGTCTTGAATGATAGAGGGAGATCCAAAGAGTATATAATGGGAGATGTTTTTCACGCCAGAATTGATAAACTAAATCAGGAGAACCTTCTTAGTCATTTGACAAATCAGATGGTAACATCAGATGGCAATTACATTTGAAATGGGAGTTTATAATCTAGGGGTTAAAGTCATAATCCATTATGGTCCTTCAAGAAACATTGAGGCATACCACTATAAGAATAGCAGGGGGGGGAAGAATCACACCTGACCTGTGCACTGTAGTACTACTCTATTCCAATTTCATGTTGAAGTATTGTTGTGACAATTAGGAATGTACACACAACAGTATGCCATATGGAGGGTTTACTTTTGCATTTTGATGCAGATTTAAGGGATTTGGAAAAACCTTGCAAGCCGCATAAATTTTGTAATGTAAGGATAATGGTGATACATGTTCTTTTGTCTATTTTCCTTTAATCAAGTCTTCATCTGTCATACAAGGAGGGGGGATTACTTGTAATCAACAACTCTGAAATCTCTGTAAGTTTTATTATCCAGTGAACCCTCTGCCCTTGTGCTGCTTACTTCCTTGCCCCCAAGTGGGGGATAGGGCCGGATCTGCCCTTGTGAGCACACCCAAAACAACAGACAAATAAGTTTTTCATGCATGTATTTGCCGCATTACTGTGCGTGTTTATAGTTTTTGCTGAAACACTTGGCATTATTTACAGATGCGGACCACCAAGGAAACACGTGTCCCTCAATACTTAATTTTGCCAGAAACTATTTTGGGTGATTTTCACTTGTAAATCAGCTTGCGTTTTGAATGTTGACTATTTGCAACAGTAATTTTCGATAATTTCAAAAAAGCAGGACTAGAACTAAAGCATATAAAGCTAAGATATGAGTTTTATTATGCTCGTGTGTTTACCCAAACATGACACGCAATTTTGTTCACTTTGTTGTTGGATCACTAAAATCAGGATAGGAACTGGCAGCTTTATACTCTGGTATCTTTTTTGCCAAGAAAAAACGAGTTCTTACCCCAACTTTACACACGGGAGCTTCTTTGCTTTGGAAATTCTGCAGAACTAGTGACATTCAGTCATGCTACCGAGAGTAGTAAAACCGACATGGTATATCGGTAAGGAAAAGCTCTGGTCTGCTGCAGAGGTCTTGCAACAGAGGCAGGCTGAAGAAGCAACATTGGCTTATGATTCCTGGTTTCAGTGGATAGTTCTCTTGCATTGCACCATTCACGCTCTGGATCGACAATTTCGACTATTTGTTTACTCAGTGATCTGTGACAATCATTGCAAAGATACTGTTTGTGTTAAGATTCTTGCTGGCTATGATTTCTTGTAGCTTTGAGACAAGTTCTGTTTTAGTTTTTAGCTTTTCCTTGAACTATCCAAAACATTTCCACATAGAACACATCCTTGCTAAGAGCTGCTAACAGGTTTAATTTTTGGCGAAGCAACAAACTCTGCCATGCCGGCCAGCATGGTAATTTGCATAAAAAGCAGACATGACATCATGGCCAAGTGATATGGACCAGTGATCCAGCTGTTTGTTGGGAGAAGGATAAACAGTCACACTCCCAAAATGGCTGGAAATCGAGCCAAGCCACTTGATGAAACCCCCCGAAACTGCAGGCCTGGCCATCTGATTGTCCCAGACAAGTAGATTTTCCTGCCAGGAAAGTACCTTTTCAATCCCACTTGCCCAATGGACATGGGCCCAGGCAAATCATTTGCCAATTAAATAAAAAAAGTAAACTAGGACTTGCACGGGGCAAGCAAAATTTGAGAGCTACTTGTCCAAAGGGCAAGATCGCATTCTATTTTTATTTCCAAGCCCTGAAACTGCCCACCTACTTTCTTTGCAAACTCACGGTAACCCCTTCAAAATAGTATGAAACTGAAAGTTCTCTCCAGCCGTTAAATTCCTTCATTCTAATATAAAAGTACATGTACCAGTTCTGGTGAATGGCAACTTGGTCACAAAAAATCCAATGAGTATCTGGTAACAAGTAACTGAAACTCCGAAATTACTAACCACTAACCAGATTTCAGATGGTCATCACCACATTTACAATGGGCATTTAATGCAGTTAATAACAAATAATAGAAAAATATGAATCTTTCCCAATGAACTAATTTATGTGTACTACTTGCTGTAAAAAAGACAGGCAAAAGTGTGAATTTGTCATACAATCTCCATAAGGTGATATCATTTTTATCTCCACTACAAGCAGCAGGCCAAATAAAAACACATTTTAATTATGCTTTTGCGGTTTATAATCTTATGCCTTATTTCTGTACCCATATTTGTAATTAGCCAATCCAAAATGCCTACTGTCCTAGCATCCTTCAATATCAGGTCACTGGCTACGATATTAAAATTGAATATCATGCTCACTTGGCCCAACTTTGGCACGGTAATAACTAATCATATCTTTTTCGGTACACTTTGGCAGCATATCAGGTTCGTTTGGTCTCGCATGGGTATTTTTCCCACTACATCTGGCCAAAATAAGATATAGATTTAGCCAAGCCTAAAAGCGGAGCTCCTAAGCTGGGTTGTTCAAAGCCTGATTAAGCTAACCCAGGATAAGCGACAATTTTGATTTGAGTTTTGTAACTATATGGTGAGGATTTCTGTTTATGTTGTTTGGCCTTCTGTTTTGAGTTTGAATAATCTCAAGGTTCTCAAAATACACAAAACAAAAGCAGTGAAAACATTGGTATACAAGAAAAAAATGTACTTCAGTTAACTTTTATAATCCTAGGCTAGCGTTAACAGGCTTCCAAACAACCTGGCCCTGTTTACAACTAGTTAACCTGATATGAGCCTGCGATCCAATAAAAAACCAGCAATTGGTCGGCAGTTAACTTCAAAAAGCACATGACCTTGATGACCTCTAAACTTGAGCCCGTGATACGGTCACGTGATACTGGTCAGCAGATACCTTGTTTTGACAGTTGTCAATTGACCATAATATAGATATCCAATATCAAACAGGGACATTACAAACTGAGGGAGCATGTCTCTGTCAATTTATTAGCTGGAGTATCCGTCACTGTCGCCATGTGTATGCACCCACGATCAATACCGCTAGCCACGATACCATGAAAAATCAATTCATGGGCTTCCTTTTCTTTCCTATATGGGTATGGCTCCGCTACAAACCATGGCTGGACCAAACTCACCTAATATGCTTCTGAAGCACACCAAAAAGGTACTTTTAGGTATAACAAGAAGATCTGTTAGATCTTATAACCGCGCTTTGAAAAATTAACTGTTTGCTTACCACTACAGTCGCAACGCAGTGCACATTTCAAAGCAGTCCTTGATAATTCTTTTGTTACTGTAGGCATCACATCACTTGATCAACACAAACTGTACTATTGCACCATCAGTCGTAGCCATTGTGAAATCTCCGATGACGTAATGGTCTTAATCTGGAACTTTCTTCGGGATATGTATGGGCATGCACAATATGAACGATAAGAACGATTCGATAACAACACTATTAACGATTACTTTCTCTCTTAAAAGTCATGATTAAATTTCTTTGGTGTTTTCCACGAGTAAAGGGCTAGACAAGTAGTCACACGAGTCACATAATTTAAGACTTCCGTTATTCACGGCTATTTTTAGTACGGTGGTTATTTCCCTACCAATGACGTAATCCTTGCATGTTTTGATAAGTTCTTTGCTTGGCTTGCAAATATTTAATTTTCCTTCTGATCACCGAACTCGCTGTGATGACACAGCCAAAGAATTTACTTCATTGGCCTAAAACCACAAGAAATACTCGAAAAATTGCAAATAAATTAATGACCGTCGTTTCTGCCAAAATAAACTTGCAAAGCAAACACGATTTTATTTGTCACGTAGCGAAAGTGAAAGCTGCAACGTCAGCGCATTCCATGGCTGTCGTAATACCTTTTTTTTAGCGTATTTATTATTTCCCTTCGAATCCAATGCTTCGATAAAACCAAAAGAAAATATATTTTACCCAAAGTAAAGAAAATAATATCCGTAACATTGTCCTTGTATTAATGTTTCAACAGCTTTTGGCGAGTAAACATCACAGGTTGCGTCATTCAAAATTTGGCCGAGTGTAAGTTTGGGTCTGGTCACCGACAAAACTAAAAAAAAATAAAAAATAAAAAATAACATAAACCACAGGTAAACCATGAACCGCGCTCAGCCCATGGCCGCGCGGTTAATAATCACATGGCATTACCACACCATGTACAAAAGTACTGTACCATTTTGAAATTGTCCCTGTTGATCCATTTGGGTGTATGGGTCTTGAGGCATAGTACTGTGTGTAAACTGTCCACTCTGATTATCAACAGGACCAGACTGATGCCACTGTTGGGGTCCTTGATTTGTCCATGAAGCTGAGTTCACCTGACCTAAGTAAGTAAGCATGGCATTCACACCATTTCAAATCAGGAGTCTCATTAACTAAGTGCTAGAGCTGTATTGGGGGAGTGTTAAACCTAGAACTTGACCGTACAAATCAAGGACAGCAAAATCCATAAAGAAAAGGCTGAGAGCTGATATTCTCCCAGGGTACGTTTAGGATGAACAAAACAAAGGAAGTACTTCTCCCAGTTGATGCACAACACTGAGTAAGTGTGACTGACAACAGATTTATTACACCAATTAATGATTGAAAAAGCTCTGTAAAAACATCACCAGATAAACTGTAGCACTTAAAAAACATAGAACCAGTAATAAAGCACTCTGATAGCTTCATTTTAACTATTGGGCCTCTCAGCTCTCTTGGCCATGTAATAATTTGTAGTGTTACACTTGGTTTCAACATTTCAGAACGTAATTGGTAAACTCAATGAAGCAAAAATGCAATGCTGGCCTCTCATGACTCATTAAATTGTTTGTATTTATTCTTTTAAAACACAATTCCTAAATTTGTACATCTAGACTTGTATGCATCACATCATTCCACAACTGGCTAAATTGTATCACAATTATAATAAATAAAACAACAGCAAACAGGCTTGTAGTGTGAACAATAACAAACCTACAGATTGCAACTCTGATGAATGTGAACAGCAGCCACCAAAAATTCAGAAAGGAAAATTAGATTGAATTACAAAAATCTTAAAAATAACTAATCAATGTTCAGCATACACCACTCAAACTAGACACTAAAGCACTTAATTATACATTACAATTACTAAATCTTACATAGAAGTTTATTGTTCAGATTAGGATTGGTAGCACCGCACATACAGGCACTGTATGCAAAGGCTTCTTTCATACTTTGTCCTTAGCTTATAATGTAAAAATGGATGAAAAGAAAGTCTCTACCTTGAGCATTACTTGAGTAGCCATTAGCTACCCCATTCATGTAATTGCTGTCTCTCCCTGGTGTAGGACTGGGACTATGTGTCTGCAAAGGAATCCCCCGACCAGGTCCTCTGGGATTAAACACAGCTTGTTCAACTTTCCCACCCATGTTGTTATACCAGTTGGGCATTGCAGCAGGTTGCTGAATATAATTATTGCGCTGAACAAAATCTGCCCCCCTTCCGACAGCTTGTTCATGTTGTTCTGTTCTGTGACCTTGAAATGGTGTCTGACCATTTTTATAACCTGCCAAGAATGAAAAGCCGTTACATAAAACACATACATCTTAAGTAATTAAATCAGCTGTTTTAACAGTCTCTAGTCTCTCCCATTTTAATTAACCTTGAAGACTATCAATTATCCCAAATGCTTGCTAAATACTCAACAATTTTCTAGTTCGATTTACGAGCATGGAAATGTTTCTTGAAAAATGTGGGGAATGGCATGGCTGAGCCCCTAATCAAAGTGACAATGAGCTGCTCAACTTGGACTTACAAATCTTTAGACTTTCACTCCGTGAAATTAAATTTATCACAGACAGTATATGTTAGAAAATGTGAGATTTCACAGATGAAAGAACATGTTTTTTTGCCTCTAACAACAAAAAGTTATCTTTCTAAAGATAAGTTGTAATACTTGTTTCTTTTTTTTCTTTAAACCAATGGGTCATTTCAATTTTTAGCTCATTTCTTTATACCTGTAGTTTTTGCTTTTCATTTTGGTAGTTTATCTTCATTTATATGCACTTCTCGAACCACTTTAATGTTCTGTTTCCAAAAATAAAATGTGAACCCTATATCATTTGAGAAAATTATAATTACTGTGTGTTCCCTCAGTCCATCAATTTTGATTCTCAATGTTCTCATTTTAGCAGGCCATTCTTTATGCTTATTTCTTCAAATTTAAATTTCCAGAAAGGTGTATTTTAATTTTAACCATGAGAGGACTGTAAGCCTACCTCAACTGCATAAAATTTATAACTGACCATTCAAGTTGCCAGCTTGTCACATTTCAGGCTCCTTGTCATGATAACTTGTAGCCATGGCAGCACTCACCATTAATAATAATGTGCTCAAGGTCATGTAATTGCTTCTGGAACATAGGGAATTGTTTCTGGAACATGTTCCTGAAGTAGTGGTTTATTTTCAACTCAATTTGCTTGTGATTCCCACAACCCTTGCATAGGTTTTATGTAGTCCCAAAGTTACTATTGCCTAATTAGCTCTATAAAACTTGCAGCAGGAAATCATGGTAGCTGTATTCATCACACATCTTCGGGAAATTGCACACAACTCCCATGATTCTATGCATTACATAGAGGGAATGGGACAATGATAATCAAAGGATTATTTCTTGTGCACTCTGCACCTGCAACATGTTTGAACTTTACACATTCAAAGTAATTTTTATGATGCTTGCTTTTCAGTCACTGCCAAGGGCCTGGGCGAGGGTAAATAAACGTTATTATTTTTTTCATTAGGTGGATTTTTTAAAACAAAATAATAAAAGAAGGCTTAGCAGTTTTACTTGTAAATTTTTGCTGCTTCAATTTCTGCAGGATTTATTTCCTCCTGCCTTAACTAATTGTCCCTGGGTCTCCCAGGATGCAGGGCTAAGTGTTTTTCTTTTAAAGACATTACTTCATAAACAAAAAAGAGAGAGTTTGTGCAAAGCCAAATATAAATTTCAAGACATCATGTGATCCTTTGAAATGGGTTTTTCATAAATAGAATCATTTTCTTTTGTAATCGCAAATTTTCAACAAATTTTGACTTGCCTCATTGACTCATTCGACACACTGATACTTCACTCTCATACAGACAACAATTTTCTTTGTTGTCTCTGCATGTCAATGTGCCAGATGTTGTGACATTGAAATGGTTTTAATTCGTGAATATGATTACCTATAAATGGCAGTACACAGATCTCCCTCTGTTATTTTTCTTGAAGATGGCTTTATGCAGACTACATGTACAAAGTCATGTAGATAATGTTTATTTCACATTTTGTGCAATCCTTTAGTTGTCTACCAAATACACATCATTCTGTAATAGGCAGTATTAGCCAGATTCTCATCAGCAGTCATCAAAGCACTTACTGTGTACCTTAACCCACTGGGTACTAAGCCACCCATACCTAGCTGCACTGCATACATGCCTTTTGTGACAAGATTTCTCCCCTTCTTCCTCTTCTACGACTAAGTAATCTTTTTTTGAAAAACAGTTTAAGTATGACTTCAGACCTAAAGTGCACTTTCAAGACTAACCAGTAGAATATTGAAAATCTGCTTTCCTCTGATACAGATGATCTTGATCTCTCCTGGGTGTTCCAGCACCCCTGTCTCGTTGAATTGCTCTTTGCACTGTTAGCTGGTTGTCTCCTAACATAGTACCATTCATTCTCTCTATTGCATTGTTGACCTCTTCTTCTGATGAAAATCCCACAAAACTGTGAAATAGAACAATAATTACTTATTAATTACATTGATTTGTTTTTTCTTTGCCTGTTGTGGAGAGATTCCTGTCACATGTCCACTTTGTTAGTATTAAAGAGTCAGGGTTCAGTTGATGAACTAATTTTGTAGACTTCAAATGCTGAGTGACACAACAGCAATCAATCACATCATCTTATCTTCTCAATAGCACCTTGGGCATCTAGAAAGTTTTGCCTGCAACCACCTTGTGCACTTAGCTGTTCGACTCAGATTCACTCTGTATACAAATTATTTTATGTAAAAACATCATTAACCCTTTGAATACCAAATTTTCACCAAAAAAATACCGCTTTTAACCATTTAGTCAGGTTTAAGCCTAAGTTTTGCCAAGAAAGCTCTTTTTTATCAAAAGGAAAGATTTTTTGAGGATTACATACAAAATTTAGCAATATTTCAATTCCAGGCATGTGCATAAGCCAGAATTTGGACTTCTCCTTTCTTTTTTTTTTTTTTTTTTGCCATTACCCGTTCTCAATTTTGTTTGTTGCCCCTTTCCTTTCTTTTTTTCTCGGCCCTTTTACTCTGGCTACCTTTTGCGTTGCATGTTCTTTCTGGCTGCCGTGAAAAGTTTGATGCTTATCAAGAATATCTGATGACACTTAAATTGATGATGTCACAAGTGGTACAAAGAGCACGACCATTAATTATGCATATATGCGTAATTGGGGCTCAAAGGGTTAACTCCTTATTCACCCAGGAACTCTTAGGATGCCTTCTTGGGACAATCCCAAAACCCTGCAAGAACAATTATCATTAGTAATTATTTTTCATTACTATTATCAAGTAAACTTTATTAACTAACCCAATAGTACTGTTCCTTCCCTCTTTGGGATCCACGATATGAGTTGATATTACATTCCCACAACTTCTGAAAAATGCTTCAAGACTCTCCTAAAAATGAAACCAGACAATAAAGTTGACTAGAAGCGACAAAGCTTTGTAAGTTTGCTGTCAACTTCCTGTATATGGCAGTGCCAGCTTAGAAACAAATCAGTTACATGTGCATTGCAAGTAACTTCTAGATGGTTCATTTTGATTTTTTAGAGACACAACATCACAACTTTTAGCAGCTGATCACAGTCTGAACATATTTTATGGGAATTCTTTAAGACTAAATTTATTCAAAACCAGGCTGTTAAAGTTTGGGTGCTCTTTTGTTTAAAAACATGGCAGTTAACTATAACTATGATTTTGCTCAAAAAGCTCATGATATTGTGATTATTTCCTGCCCTGCACTCATATTTTCAACAAAATGTAGACATCTCACCTTAGTCATATCTATAGGAACATTCTTTACGTAAGCCTTGAATTCTTCTCGTCGAGGTCTTGAATAGTTTTGCAGTTTTGACGCTGAATAACTTAAATAAATAAAATAAAAAATTAAATACAGTGGAATCTCAATTTAACAAAGCCCTATTTACCAAAGTATTCAGTATAACGAACAATATTCTTCACCCCAGTAATAATGAAATATATGGAAAAGAACCCCAATATATCGAAACCTTGTTAAATTAAATGCAAGCATACTTTGCCAGTCCCTTGGCCCTTTGTTATATCAAGGTTCCACTGTAAATACAACAATGTTGGGGCAGGTGAATACAGAACACTCTTACTATGTTTACATGTACCATGACTGGAGAATTCATATCCTTTAGTGGGTGTTTAGCGGGTTTGCAGTTCCAAAAATTTCCAGTGGCTTAATACAATAGCACAGTTTCCCAGCTGATTGCAGTTGAATGGAAAAGGTTTGTGATAAAAAGAGGACAACCACATTAGATTAACCCAAATATTCAAATGATTCCCTTGGCAAATTTCTGCTCTGTTTGATTTTTCCTCCCAAAATTAGATACTACTGAGTGGTTTACATTTTAGAAATTCAGTCCCAAAATACTAGTAGTCCTATTTCTTAATTCAGGCCATGTGCTTTGACTTATAAAAAATGGTTGATCATATATATGGAGGCAGCGTGGCTGAGTGGTTTAGGGCACTGGTGTTGTAATCTGGAGGTTCGGGGTTCACGGCCTCCACCCTGCCACTAGCGAGATTTTTTTCTCGGTAGTCCTGAGTTCAAATCCTCTGTCACGCTTTGTAAATAGCCAACTGATCTGCCTCATGGCAGTTGGGATTTTTAACTATGTTACATTTATTTGAAATATTTGTTTCCTTTGTTTCAGTGGCATGCCTGTAAACTAGCTAAGCTTAGTGCTTGTATAGCTAAGTGCTTGACAACTATAAAAAAAACATTCAGAATAATTCTGGAGCTTCAAAATAAATCCGGAGTCCAGATTAACATTCGTATGATGTGCTATGATACAGTTATTATACATACTATTCGTGCCTTTTCAGGTTAATAATCGTATAATGCGGTGTTTTCAGTTTATCAAACTGGAAACCGCGCCTCTTACGAATAATAAAGGTGACATTGCACGAATGATATCTGTATGTGGCGTTATTTTCAGGATATTATTCATACATGTAGCAAAGTTTATTGACGAGGAATTTACGATCTGCATGCCCCCATTACAATGTACATTTACACACAGCATGAAAAAAAAAGCACTTGATGCCTGCTGAATAAAGCTACAACTTGGCTATCAATGCTGAGCTCTGTTTGCTAGGCAAAAATACACTGTAAGCCATAAATGGGAAAAATTTGGCTTTTAATTTCAACTTTATAAAGATAAACTAACAAAGACAAATCTGCCTTGCAAAGGTGAGGGGAGAAAAATCGCCAAAAACAAAAGCTGCTTAAATTACGATAATGATAAAGTCAGATTTAACATGAAAAATACAGCAAACGAGCTGTTGTCTAACTTGTTAAAACAATACAGAAACCTGAGGCAATAAGACATTTAACCAAGGAGGTGAACTGGGGTGGAGGAGGGAAAAAATTTGTAACTAGCAAAGGTGCAACTCAAAAGCAAACTGTTTCCAAAACTGTCTGTTTACGACATCACATACGCCATGTACATGCCATCGAATGAAACCTTAGATGGGGGGCAGCATAATTCAACATTGGCTGCCCCAATCTTTCAACCCCAACCCCTCTTGATTAAAACAAAATAAAAATGAAAACAAACAAGAGTGAAGATGTTCACTTTGCTACAAATAGAAGAAAAGGGCAGGCAATAATTTGAATAAACCTCTTTATTAATGAAACAAATTACTCCCTTTAACATTGTCCTGTGTGACACAAAGTTATGAACTAAATGGCATTATTGTTGGTATAGGAGAAGAATTTTGGATATGTTTCTAAGAAAATCATTGGAATAGCAAGCAGAGTAGCTACATGTAGCAGAGATCTTGAAGTAGACGGTGATTTTAGCTGGCAACTGGTTACTTTTGACAACCACGAAAATTTTCAGGTTTCCATGGCTGCTCCTGGTCACATAGCTTGTTTGTCCAAATATTACCCTGAGGTTCTAGAAAATATCCATACCGCCACCATGAAGGGAACTGCAAACTCTGGAGGGTTGGGAGAGGGGGTCAAAGACCCAGGGAGTCATCACCAAGTTGGTAAATTCATATATAATTATACATCACTCTATTGCTGTGTTTTCATGAGAGAGGTTTACTGTGGTTACTGCTTACCAAGGTTTCGTAACTAAACCGCAGTTATTAGTGAGAGAAGCTGGTTACCTGGAACTAATTAACTAAAGTAGGCCGCATACAACGGACAGTTTGAGGTTTTCTCGGAAAGCAAGAGCTGCAACATTCCACAGAAACTATTGGAAAATAATAAAATTTCTGACTTTACTCCAATGCCGAATGCAGGTTGTTGTCAATTTGCTTGCAGTGATGTCAAGCCAAACTCTCCAGTGACTCTCCTTAAATGTAAAGCTTTGTAGATGAATAGTGGAAAGAAAATTTTGATATCTTGCTGGGCCTCTTCCCACAAAAAAACTTGAAATGGCATCTGCCGCAGTAGCCTGTGATACAGGCTACTGCTGCAGAGCCCGGGCTTCGTAAATGTTTACTGGTACTTCTGCTTATTCGGGACCGCTTAAAATTCTAACACTCACTTTTCTTCTCCATAGACCTCAATTATGTTTTTTTCTCTCTATTTGTGGTAGGCCTTCTTCTATTTACGCCTGCCTGTACACTGCTACAAAGCTACTGAGCTTCTAACAGAAAGGAAATGCTTACGGCACTTGACGATGAATGGGAAACAGCAGTCTGGGATTTCTTTGCGTAAACATGAGTTTATTTAGCTTTTTTTCTGCCCGTTGACTTGAAACCAACTTACATCAGGAGGAATCTTTGTCTATTTTTCTATTCTTACGTGCCAAACGTGTGAATACTTGCTGCCAAGATGTCGCAATGACATCTGCTTTTCCTTGGTTACCGTCGCTTACTGAGCTAAACCATGCCTAATGAGGCATTCAACTGTCAACAAACCTAGGTTGGCTTACTTTCGATTTTGCCGCCATTTACCGAGGTTTGCCACTGTGTTTACACAAATAAAAATTTCACTTCAGTAAAGTTAAAACAAAACCAAGGTAAACATCTCTCGTAAAAACATGGGCTATGACAGCTCAGGGTCAGGTCACGTGGTGGGCTCTCAGCTAATGAAAAGCAAGAAGAAATGGATGGAATGATAATCTATATTTTCAATGTTATCGATTCAATATCGACCTCACTACCCTGGGGATTATAGGCAGCCGGTGACCAAACAATTTTGGTATTAAGCTTACGACCTTTAGATAGTAAACCTGCATGGTATGTATCTTACTGCATTAAAAAACACACCATAATCCCAAGCAGTGAAATGTAAAGACAATTATCTTATTTAGCTCATACAGCTTCAACTAGTGACGAGCAACAAGGAGTGATACTTGTGAGATTCAACAAAACTCATATAAATGTTCCTTCTTTTGAGCTATCGAATGAATCCGGACTATTTGCACTGAATCACGGCGAGTTCGGATAATATAGCTTCGAAAAGGGTTGACAAGGAGCTTTTTAGATCAAAGAGTTCGAGTGGCATTTCAGGTTGTCTGTTTACATGTAAGCTAAGCTCATGTCACCTGCTGTTGTTGTCGAAGCTGGCCGTTCTATCCTCTCCTGTCCGACTTCCAGACCATGACGATGGTGAGCTACCCTGCATTTTGCTTTCGACCAGAGCTTCAACACTTCAACTGAAAACAACAAGTATATATTTTCCTCCAGGTAAATTCCAAGACGCTAGCGCCTCTAGTGCACACGTGGAACGGCACTTCGCAAGTATGTTGCATCCAGTTACACCACATATGATCACAATTCGTCCCCAGGGAGCACGTGCGTTCCGGTCCAATTCCCATCATCCCGCTCGGCCATCTTAGCGCCAAAAAAATTACAAAGGGTCTCTGTCCTCTTTCGTCAGCAAGAAAACGATGCAGACAAACAGGCATTTTCTGAGCAGACGCACTTTGGCTCCATCACACAATCTTACACAAATATATTTGTACGGTTAGGCCTACCGTGAGTACCGTCCACATTAATCCGTCGGGTGTAAGTCATGATAGTCATAATAAGTAATTACAGGAACAATTATTGCGTATTGTAAGTGAGTAAGGTAATGCCAAGTATTGTAAATAGGTTTTTTATGTATTGTAAGTGACGTTTGTAAGACAGTAAAAGCATTAGAAATAATAATAACAATAACAATGATAACAACAATAATGTAATGTATTGTAAGTAGGTTAGAAGTATTGTGTTGTGTTGTAAGTAGAGTAAGGCAATGCATAGCATTATATAATAATTAAATGAATGCGCGCGCTCTGATTGGTCAATCAGCTATGGTTTATTGTGCCAGTAAACTCACGGAAATTTCGCGTGTCTTCTGAATTATTATATAAAAGCAATAGACCACAAGTTTTTATGGTTTATAAGCTGATAAACCACGTGGGATTTTGGAAGAACACTCGAAGAATTCGTAAATCACACGCCTACGGCTCGTGATTTACGAGTTCTTCTCATGTTCTTCCAACATCCCGCGTAGTTTATCAGCCTGTAAACCATAAAAACTTGTGGTCTATTGCTTAAATGTAAGTAATTATGTGTTTAGCAAAAACGAAAAAAAAAAGGCCCATCAGGAAAACGAAGCTTTTCGGCGAAAACGCTCTTCAAACCGAGAGAATTTGAAAACGCCGGCTTTACGTTTTAGTGTGGGCGGAAAACATTTTGAAAACGGAGCTTTTAGAAAACGATAAGCTCCAGTCAAGGAAATGATGTGACTTCCCTGTCCGAGTTTTTCTCAAACACAGGTCTACAATGACCGGTGATTGTTGCGTTTTTAAATTTCTGCGGCGAAGTTTTCTCTAGCTCCTCCCACTACTGAAGGTAGACGAGATATAGACATTTGGCCGTACTCATCTTATCAAAAAGTTGGACATTGGTCTACACCATATTCAGTTTAATGATCAGAGCCGAAGGGATCCAGAGATCACTGGATGCTGTGAAAGGGTACCTGCATGTAAGGACGGATTGGTAGAGAAATTGGGAGCAGCTTTCAATCAGTCTATACCAGTCCAAAGGCGCATGCTCAATGTTCATCCTTAGTGACCTAACAGTCTGTTAATACAGAATACATTGGCTGTACTCAGAAGCCAGAACTTGAAGAGTACATTATCTTCTGCTGTTAGCAAACATCCCAAAGAGAGGAATAACAATAGAACCGTTGATCTTGCCAGGAAATTCTCAGACAGTCTAAAGAAGTGCCTTGGAAAACGGGCAGAAGTAAGATAAATTGTCGGCGATTCGGAACACCCGATCAGCCTCTGATCGCGAAGGAGTCTGTTTGAAACATTAACGGCGAGGCATGTAAACGTTTAAAATTCTAAATGTCGAATTGTAAGTATTTATTGTTTGCAACTATTTTACCTTTCAGCTTTACACTTACTGATTAATTTTGCTAACAGAAGTGAATTGACTGCTTAGAAGGATCAGTCTAGGCTTTCAGAAGGGGCTGGTCCAGTTTGACAGTTTCAAAACTCGACCTGTTTTTCTTGCAGGTTTACAACTCGGGTGAATTGGGGCACATAGGCGGTACGGAAAGCACAAAAGCCGTCCATCCGGTGCGATTCAGTTTGGATCGGTCTCGTGTCAACATCTGGTAAAGTTAGTTTAGTTCCGCTCCCACAAGTGGGGGAATAGGGTCAGAACATAGGCTAACCAAAAAAAACCCTACAGAAAATAAACTGATCCAACCTGAGCTGGGTCAAAAGACCTCGCGTCTCTGGTAGCTTGTGTTATATAGTGATTGTCAGATTACGTTGTTTTTTAATACCTTTGCAGGTATTAAACTTTCCTGGATGGCAGTCTGCGTTGTACGCGACAATTTCTTCCTTCACATTCTATGCAGCTTTTAACAGAGCCTCAACTTAAGAATAAAAAGTACGTTCTCGGTGATATGCTTTACTTTTCTTTCCACGATGTTGTGTAATCACCTCAGAGACAAAAACTATATACCACCATGATCATTGAGTTCTCAGTCATAGCAACAGCTCTATAGCCAATAGCTTGGAAAAAGATTGAAATTCAAGATCATTCCAAAGTAGCCGAGGGACTGTCAGTGATTAGCAATCTTAGAGCTTTTTACACGCCAAAAGTCGATTAAGTTTCTTCCTCAAAACTGGCTGAGTCACAACACTCCCGACAATATCGTTAGCGCGAGTTATATTTTCACTGTGAAAAAATCCACCAGAAACTTAAAACACCGAGCTTTCAACTCAGTCCGTCAAGACAAAAGGACAGCAGATCATTAAAATTCAACTTCACGTGAAGGTGTAAATAATTGATAATCTCATAATATAAAAGTAATAGTCGATGTTCATTGTATTGAGCGGGGTGATCAAGCGGATAGCATCAACTAGGTATATGTAACTTATAACGAAACATTGTTCTCACGCTAAATATATATGCCCTGATATTTTCTGAACAGCATTTTTCTTGTTGCTTTACAGAAATCATGGATGGCAGAATAACTTTTTGCCTTATCCTCTCTTCGCTGTTCCTTATTGTCAAATCATGGCCCACGGAAGTACGACCCGTAGCTAAACAGGAACCAGGTGAGTTGCAACTCATTGCTCTTTTTCCACTCGGCTGCATACAAGCTGTATAAGAAAAAAATAACACGGGACAGTAGACGCTTTTGATTTTCTTTCTCTCACATCTGTTTGTTTAAATCACAACTTGAAATGTTTAGGACGTAACAAAGCAATACTTTAAGTTGCGCCTCTGCACTGGCCTCAACAAAGAAGGAAAGGGTATTTCAGCAAAGTGAGGTTTTTGACCTTACTGAAACATTTTCTTCTTTACGAAAAAGTCGTGTGTTCCACCGTATCACTGTGCAAGAGCTCGTTGAAATTTGTGCTGCCTTTAAAAAGGTCTTTTGCATGTAGTACAGATTTGGTCTGTGATGAAAATCATTGCAATTAAATCAGTCTCGACCGTGAAAAACGAGGCCAGAATATAACCTTAGGTCAATGTTTTTAGCAACAGCTAAATTGATCATGCAGTTTAGCTATTTTGCGACTGTTAAACATATTGTGGCGTTCAAAACTAGAGCTCACTGAGAATTTTAAAATTGCACGACAGGATTAGAGCGGATTTTTCCTGAAATGTTTAAATTCGCGTTTCAAGCAACCTTTGTAAGGGGGTGAAACAAGGGGATACAGCCCAGAATCAGGAAATTGAGATATGTAACTAACGGAAAACAGGGTAGATATAGAGAAAATCTGTTTTCAGAAAAAATCATCTCCGTATTTTCAGACAAAATTGTTTAGATTTTACGTTTCTTAGCTTTATTGTCAGAGTCTTTTGTGTGAAGTAGCTGCTTGACACGATTGCAAACTGGTGGCGCTGGTTGAGCACACGCTTTGTGAATATTCAATAACAGAGCTGGTGAAAACTGTTTTGTTTTACTCAGCGACGTCATTCGAAAAGCACCGGTAATTTAGCCATTGAAAGACAGCACTTGAATGTTTGTATTTTTGTTTCGAAACAAATTCTAAACTTTTACTTTATTAACTTTCCTGAAGTCTTGGTTAAAATTAGGGGTGATAAGCGTGTGTTGTGCTTGGCTATAGGGAAAAGATCGCTTGTTGATGGAACGGGTGACCAAAACCTACTATAAGAAGAAGTTTGTACAATTCTGTAAGAGTTTGGAGTGATCTGAATTCCATGGAAAACCATCTGCGTTTTTCCTTAGTTTAAAGCCTTGCCGGCTATACTTTTTCTGTAGTTCTTGCGCAAAAACAGAAAAAATATAGAAGGTAAACTTGATTGGAGCAGCACAAGGGAAAAGCGGAGTTAGTTTTCGATCGAATTTCAAATACATAATAAACTCTTACAGACGTTCATACTCTTATAGCACGCTTCGGTTACCTTGGTTGATAAAAAAAGAAACGGTTGAAAGTAAAAGCTCTTAAAATCAACATTCTGTTTCCCACAACATCCAAATGACCAGGCCGATCAAAAGATTGATTCTCATGTCTCAGCTGATTTCATTACGTAGGAGCAAAATGGGGAATTACGGGTCCCTTATGTGTATACAGTTTTATGACTGATTTATCAACGATGCTGCCATAAAAGTGAACACACGATCTCTAATTTGTTCCGACGAAGGGCTTATGCACAAAGTTCCAAAATTCGGCAACTTCACTTGGCCGCCGTCAGTGAACCACCAAAATGCTGGGTGAATGCCTTCCAAATCACCAAATCGCGAATTTTCAATCTAGAATTCTATGAAAAGTTCGGACGAGCTGGAGTTTCCTTCAGAATCTTGGCTTGAGGTACGGAATTTTTGTCGGTGTTCGGAAATCTTCGGATAGCTTTGAGTGAAATCCAGCCACCAGGCATTTGGTGTCTTCGCATTTCTTCGCACTAATTTCGCAAATCTTTTTCGTAATTTGCACTCGTATTATATCTTCATGAAGGATATTACATGGCGGCGCAAAGATATGAATTTTATACGAGTGGTAAAATAGACTGACTATACAAAAGCACTCGCGCGCATTCTCTTTCTGAGCATGGTTGCGATTTTAGGGCTTATGCACAAAGTTCCAAAATTGCACAAAGTTCCAAAGATTCCAAAAGGAATCAGTTAGCGATCCAAATCGCGATCGGTTTTCTCAGCAATCATTCAGAGACTAGGCTTCATTAACGTTTCTATATTTGTTTGGTTTATTATCAGGTGGTAAAAGACAAACTTGGTTTTATCCCCCACCACCACCACCTCCTCCTCCTCCACCACCCCCACCTCCTGGCCCCCCGGGACAAGATGGACCAATGGGACCTGCAGGACTTCCCGGACCGGACGGACCTAAGGGCCCTCCAGGACCCCCGGGACTACCTGGACCACCTGGCATACCTGGATATCCAGGGAACCCCGCGGGACCCCCAGGGAGAGATGGACCTCCTGGACCTCCCGGACCAGCCGGTGGTCGAGGCCCGCCCGGAGACATGGGGGCGATGGGAGCCCCCGGTGGAGCAGGTGGCGCCGGACAGCACTTGGGGAAACGGAAGAGAGAAATGACTGAGTGGGGCGAAATCACAAGACTGTGAAGAAAAATCACAAACTACCACCGATATTGAGAAAATACGTACAGCTGGAGAACATTGCTACGCTTTTGTTACGATTTTCTTTCGCTCTGTTAGCTACCAGACTGGGATTCCGGAAACCGTCTAGCTTTTTTGTATGAGAATCTCCACATTTTGTATTTTTAGGTTTGAAATAAATTTACATGGTTTTCTATCCACTCATTAATTTTTTCAAATGATTATAAGTTATCATCATGCCATTTTCTAAGTTTTCCTCGTCCTCAAGCCTTGTGGCCATTACTTTTTATCTGTTGTTGAGTTTTTTCAGAAAATGAGCCATTTGAAAATATATAACACCTGGTATGTGTGTCAAGTTATATCACAACAGAAGGTTTCAATAAAATACATCTTCCCTAAATACACCTACACTTTCCTTGTGATACACCGTGTGGGTCAGTTCGAAACTATGCCGGGGTTGTTGTGTTATGTTCTCAGTCAAGACACTTTGCTATCGCAGTGCCTCCGTACAACCTCGAATTTAATGCTTGGGGTAAGCTTGAGATACTCCTTGTCGTTTCATGCTACGGAAAGCGGAGGCGAGCGCCGGCCTGATGAGCCACTAGTTTCAAATGCAGACTTTACCTGTGACTACTTATTGTATTGTACCATAAATATAACTAAATCTAATCGCCATTTTTTTCATTAAATAAATAAATGAGAAGGACTACGGTAAAGAAGAATATTAAAAAGTAATTTCGCGATCATCTGTGGGAGGCGCGTTGGCCTCATGGTTAGTGCGCTCGACTTCGCAGCGAGCGGTCTGGGTTCGAGCCCTGGCCGGGGACATTATGTTATGTTCTTTGGGCAAGACACTTTACTCTCACGGTGCCTCTCTCCACCCAGGTGCATAAATGAGTAACCCTGCGATGGACTAGCATCCCATTCAGGAGGAAGCAGAAATACTCCTAGTTGCTTTTTGCTACTGAAATCGGGATAAGCTCCGGCCTGATAAGCCACTTGGTTCGTATGCAGACTTTACCTTTTTTTACCTCGCGATCATCTCTGTTATGTATAAAGATCAATTTTTCCTACCTCGCGTCGAAAGCAAATATAAGAGGAGAAACCAACCAGGGGCGTAACCTCATTTTTAACGATCCAGCCTACATATGGAGGGTATGCTAACCTAAGTCTTCTTCGATCTTCCTAGACAAATCGGTTAGAGGAACGAGACTGTCGCCTCCCTCTTATCGATTTGTTTAGGAAGATCGAAGGGGACTCTGCTCGTAGGGTAATGCTAACCGGGAAATATTCGCAAATACACCCTCGGAAAAACTCTGTCCTTTCTGGTGATTTACATGTATTTCAGTCGACAGCGTCTGGACTCCAGCCGACCTAAATACTAACCAAAAAGAGAGCAATTTACAAATAAACGCGGTTGCCTTAATTAACGGCACATATCAAGAGGATCCCCGGCGAGGTTTCACTTGCTTGGTGAGCCTTGACGTTAAGTGGATGAAAAAATTGTAGGCCAGGGTCTTCGGACCTTCTTTTGGCTAACTACGACACAGACTACTAATATAGTATATCGGTAAATAAAATATAGTGTAGATCATTTCATTATTTGCCCTGAAAGAGAATTGCATTTACCAAGATCGAACGGTGGAGGGCGGCTGGTCTAGATTCGGTTGACCCGGTTGGTTGGCGTTTTGGCAAATATATCCATTTTTTTTGTTTTCCTCTTTCACTGTTAGTCGCCGAAGCATCGTTCACTGAGACCAGTCTTGGAGTAGAAATACCGGGTATCAAGATGGTTGTAAACCATACATCGTTCTCTGGCACGTCTCCTTTTACATCAATTTAGTGTCCCTCCCTTCCCCACTCCCCCTGGGACGAGGCGCCACAATTTACCCAACAAACGGGGGAGCTAAATGGTCGATGTTCTCAGCATGTATCAACAACTATCCCTCTTAGCCGGCGGGGCCTTGGGACGAGGAAGAGATGGTTCTGGAGACACATGACTTGATCGTCGAGATTCTTGGACTAAGATCATCCCTAATTCAAGGCCTGTTACCCTCCCGGTGAATATGTCAACTGGTCGATTAGTGTAACTAGACCTCAACAGATTTCAACAAAAGTAAATTGAATCAGAGGTAAACTTCTGACAGGGTTTCGAGATTTAGGACTTCAGTGAAAATTCTCCCTTTAGCCAGATATTTGGCGGATATTTTCAGGATGAAAACATTGAATTTTAGTCCAAGAATCTAGCCAACCGACTACCGTGTCTTTTCTCGTGCCAAGCCCTAGCCGGCTATGGGGTGGAGGGTCACTGTTTTTCAAGGTACATGTAGGGTGACCCGGTTTGGATATCCAAAGCTCACTGCTTCCGCAGAGTTTTGCAACATTTCACGACGCCTGAAGTATTTACGAAGTACAGTAAATACCCGCGGCTAGGAACCAAGTCGCTTAGGAAACTGCTGGCAGAAATTTGCCATTTTAATACCCAAAAATAGAAAAACCTGTTTAGCCAAGCAAAATCAAGCAGGTTCTTATGTGGTTACAGTTAAATTATGATAAACATTTTAACCAAGGAGTGTGACTTTGAGATTGCAAATTTATATTGAAAGAAAAAATTTTATATTACAAATATGTATTACAAGAAAAATTTGTATTTGTACATGCATAATACAGATGTAAGCAAATACTGTATACTCAACGACTAAACCAAGGTTTATTAATTTTTCTGGTAATCAACAACTGTATCTCCTTCGTAGAAAATAAGAACCTAATTAAGTAACTACTTAGTCTAGATTACCAATAATTACTCCAAAATACAAGAACCTATTATGCCAGACTTCAAAAAATGTAGGTTCTTTCGCGCGGGTTTTCACTGTATTTACGAAAAACAAATATGGAGAGTGGGAGACCACCTTCCTAAATAAGGTTGAAAATTAACGGTAAACTGCTGTCTTCAACTGGATAGGAACACTTTAAGACAGTAAATAGCCTGGCAAACGTGTTCAATGGTGCACGATCATGTTTTGCCAGACGCTAAATACGTCAAATGAAACTGTCTGCTGCTAAAGATTTTTCTGTTGTCATATCTTGACTTCCAGTCGTATACATACTAGTGATGCAACGCTTTCGAGTAGTATACCACGGAATATCCCACCAGTTACTTGTATTTTCTCGGTATACCAAGAAAATAAAAGCGACAAGTGGAATATTCTATGGTATACTACGAGAAAGCGTCGCATAACTATTTTATATCATGCCATAGAAAATACAGAGGCCAAACACAATCAGTGGGACATACGCGCGGAGCATGATGGGAAGGTTGGGTGTCATAACGTCGAATATACAACGGCTTTCCTTTATTCTGATTGGCTGTATTTTCTATGCCATGGAATATTTTGATCATCGCAAACGCTCCCCAGAGCATTCACGTGTGGACAGGCGTAAACGATCTGTCAATGATCTCAGACTCGGGTCAGTGGAACTGCAATTTAAAAGGAAGTTAACTTGCAATGCCTCCTATCTGCTTTTACTCATTATTTAACTGTCCCTGCTGAAGCGGTAAAACTGATTTGTTCTCAAAATCTGCCCAGGGAAATATTTAGCAACACCAAACTTTATTTGTTATATAACAGATGACAAGAGTCTTCAGTATAGCGGCTGCAGCAGTTCAAAGCAGCCTGTACCACTTCCCACCACTCGGCCAACTACTAATCTTGACGATGGAGAAGCCAACTTCTCCGTGTCTCCTGATAGCACAGCTCCGCGCAGGAAATGTGTTGTGGTTTCAAAACTCATTTTCTGAAAAGGAGAGGCATTTGACTCGAGTCCAACACGATTGAATGCTTTGATGGTGCCTTCGAACGTCATGTAATCCGACACCAGGCTGAGATGACGTGGGTCTACATGGATTCCATAAGCGCTGAAAACGTTCTTTATTTCCTGCAAAAAATCAGTGATACAAAATAGTTGATGGAGTCGACACGGAATTTAACCAATGGCAAAAGACGATCATTTTGTCATCGCTTGGTAAATATAAAAAAATTAATAGCCCCTAAGTAGTCGGTGCTTGACAATGTGTTGACATTGTCGTTTCAATTTAATAAAATACACAATTGAGAAATTCAGAAGCAAGATATGAAAATGCAAAATACCTGCTTTATAACTTTTGCTGCCGCTTCGATCCCATAAACGCGCGCCATGGCATGAATGTCGTTCGTATATACTTTTGTTAAGTCTAATATATCGGCGTGTCGCCATGCAGCCTGATAACAAAGAAAAAATAATGACTTAGGTTGGTCAGGCTGATGAGTCGGTCAGGTCTCAACAGGTCCATCACAGGTCGGCTGGATCGCTAGCAATGGTCAGTCAGGTCGCTCGGTCGCTCAGTCAGTTATCAGTTTAGAATGGTAAGCATGATTTTAGTTTATTTTATTTTCCAGGTATTATGTACAAATGGGAACATGAGTTTGTTTGTGCGTTTTTAACTGTATTTTTCTAGTTTTTACTATCCGGAGCTTATTTACAAAGAGGAAGCTTCTGAAAACAAACAAAAGATATACGACAGTAATTCCCAGGTCATCTGGGCTATCTATTTGTGAAAATTCGAAATTACTATTGAGAAGTGAGCATTGGATGAATGAGTGGTTTTCAAAAGAGGAAATCTCCAAATCAACAAATGTCCAGTCATCTGCTGCTATCCGGGGACAAAGGATCTAGCAGTTTGGCCAGTAATATCAGTTTTTTCTGTTCATAAAAGGGCAAGAACTTATAAATCATGTGGTTCTCGATCTCTTGGTCTGTCACTCACCTGTAAATTAACTCCTTCTGTTTTTAGGACTGCTGTATCATTGTTTTCGATCAAAAAACAACGATTTATCTTTGGCGTTTCATAAACAACACTCTGTAGAAAAAGCAACGGTGGTAAACAAATTTTGTATAAGTTGCTGATACTTCAACAAACAATAATAATAAAAAAAAGACGCATTACACCGCCAAAATTTGTAGATGTCCTTTTATGTCAAGAAGGTTTTATTCACGCTATTAATTTTCAAGTTGCACTGACTTATTAGCCTCAAGTACGGAGTTAATTTGTACCTGTGCGAGACACAGGTAAAGAGCCTTGTATAACCACAACTAAATTTACATTGTTACAACACAAGAGTAGCCATTACTAACAGGGCAAACTAACAAATAGCTGAATTTGAGTTATTAACGAAGAGACTAATGTAAGATATAGAGAATAATGCATAGGCCCGCGTAGACATGGAATTTCCCTTCGAGTATTCAACTCGAATTCTCACTCGTTCGCTGCGCTCATTCGTGAGATATAAAGTTGAACAAGAGAAGATAAATTTCGTACCTACAAGCAACCATGTATTATTTTGTTTACTATATCAACATACTAATAACGACCTTTTTGACGATTTTGTGAATATTTCCGACCACTTTCCGAAGATTATCCAAAAGTTGTCCGAAGGCCATAAGAACTTTTCTGAATAGCGTGCGAGAATTCCGCGGAAGATCCGAAGATGTTTCGATCATACACCAACAAATTTAAGTACAGTTAAAGGGTCAAACACGATATCAACCATTACGTCATCATAGTGATATTATCGCAATTTAACACGTGTTCAATTACGGCTTTTCTCAGGGCTGGAAATCCTTGTAAAGCATTGCAGTTTATATAACAAAAACATTTCACACAACACTAGGATTATATGATTCTAAATTTGTATTTGCTCTTCTTTCCAATAAATAATTTGCCTTCGACTTTTTCTCACAGACCTGATGGGCAAGTTTCTCTATCAGTGATGACACTTGTATTTTGTAGCTTGTAACAGGAAACTGGAAAAAAGTTGAAGTGTATACAGTAAATGTCTGATATAGGGTGCTAAATAGTTATTGGGTCTTTTTGTTTTGCTGGCTTTATGGAGGAGTCAAGAAAAACCTTCAGATGGGGTAAAGGAGAGGATGAAGAACACATGGCATAATATCGCAGCCTATTCAGCATATAGACCACAATACAAGTGGCATATGATCGTTAAGGTGCTCTTACTATAGCATAGCAATGTGGGCTCTGAGAAAACTGTCTCCTCACAAGCGATCCTGAGCCATGCAACATTTGTAATGGCATGTAGTGGCCGAAATACATCGTAAGGACTATTGATAGGTTTATACTAAAACACCTACTGCAACAGATATGACAACTATAGAGACACAAATTTCTACTCATGTTAATACCCAAACATCCATGTGTTATTCTCATTACGTTTTCTTAGGTTGTTTTTCAGCTGGAAATCTCTTAGGCTAGGATTTAAAGGAACCTTAAAACCAATTGGCATGTATGACAGCTTGTGAGCAAGAGTACTGTGACCAGGAAAATGACATGGCAACGGTGAAAAGGCTAACATTACTGCAAGAAATCATGTTGTCCTGAGAATTAAATCTCGTATAAGCCCATGTGCTTACATTGAGCTGGCCTGGTCAGGTATACCACAGCACTGCTTACCTTCAAGGACACTTCACACCACTTCTCTTTCTTGACATCATAAGAATAAGATCCAACACGAATGTCGCTTTCCAAAACACGCTGAAAGCATAAAATTAATTTGTTTACAGTCTGAAGGCAATAATTTACAAGCTACGATTTGGTGGCCTCATTGCGACCATATTGGACAATGAGAAAATGTGCGCAGATAAAAATAGGCCTTACTTTTAAAAGATGATCGATGTAGTGAAACATCAGGCCAATTCTTATCATTTCAAGTGGAAAAAAAGGACAAAAATCAGACCACCAAATCGCAACTTGTAGATTGAAGTAAGTAAATGAATAAAGGGCTTGATCATAATCATCCCAAATGGAATGATCACAAATTTGGATGTAAATCTTGATTACGAAAACACGTAAATATGATGCTTCTTGAAGTAGCATCTGTATCTTTTGTTTGCGGTACCTGTATTCGGGTACTATCAACATTGAAGGGTTGGTGTTTGATCCTATTCTCGTCTTCCTGATCTTTACCTTCGCTGTAATGTAGATCTTCATCTTCTTCAAAATAAATGGTACAAACATAAATGAACAGATGAAACAATTGACTATTGCAGCTGCATCTTTAGCTTTGGCAGTCTAGTAACACAATTTAAATGACCTAAGTTGAATGACCTCCAATTGTGGCTCCCAGCTTGTATGTAGCGCTCAGTGCCACAGCCTAGCCCACAGCGAGGAAGGGCATGGATTCAACAGTTTTTAGAAGAGCATCAAAACATTTTTGTGAGTAGCTAGGGTCAGTGGTCTAATATGTTGGCTTCTAAACAAACTGTTGGGCTTTGTCAGTGGGCAAGTGAAAAACTTGGGTATTTATCAATTTGAAGTAAATAAAGGAAAATTACTCAGTAACTCCCTGTAGCAAGCTAGGTTTTAAGTGTTATGGTTGTATGTGTGCTTATATAGTGAGGTGTAATAGGAAGCATGGCCACAGAAAATGCATGAATGAATTGGTTAAATGACGAACGTTCACTGCTCCCATGGAGAGCAAAGGTACCAAGTTGAAACACAAATTTCTACTGTGAAGGTTTCAAGCTTTCAGTGCTGCGCTGATGGAGATAAATACCATACAAAATCGACATGTTTTTGAGGAGTGGCAAGTTAACAGGGTCACAAAGGAAACTAAAATGGGAGGCTATACCAATCTAAAATGAGACCAAGCTATGCCAGTCTAATGCAAGTCTTAAATGGAACCAAGCTATGCCCCAAACTCAAATGGGACCAAGCTATTCCAACCTAAAATGGGACCAAGCAATATATTTTGACCAGTCTAGAATACTTGTTTTTAATACAATGTAAGACTTTGGTTCGATTCAGTCTTCCTCAGATAATTTTTGAAACTATAACTACATTTTATCCTAAGTTGTAAGAACATATTATACATACTCTAACAGGTTACTAATATGTTTTTCAATCCAACTTGACTGAGCTCAATTTGCAATTACTTAGCATATAGAAGTTGGACAGAGACAAAGAACAGTTGAAAAGCTTTTGAGGTGCTTGCATATTTCCACTCTGAATAGAAAACAAAAGAAAGTTCCCGCTCCAAAAAAGATAAGAATACTACAAGAATTTAAATACGCAAGTAAGCACGCTTGAACCTAAAGAGAAATAACGGAAGGCAATGTACAAGGGGGTTACTGTAAACTTATGCAATGTACTTACCCTGGTAATTGTTGTCCACTGTTGAATCCATTGTCACCTCGCTGTCGTCATCATCTTTGTAAGTGCAACAAATTAAATCCAGTAAATTATGCGAGCAAATGGAAAAAAGTTTGTCTGCAGAAGCAATCATCACTAAGCACACTGAGGCTATAACAATGATTATGCTCTCTTCATTCCGGCACCTCTCCTTTAAGTATTCTGTTTAGTTTCTTTATTTGCACACAAGTGCATTCTCATCTTGCTGAAACTGGGATCGATTTGAATGAAAAGAACCTACATAGACAGTTTCGGCTAACATGTTCACATCCTTGTTGCCACCCAGTTCAGATCATATGATGACTTATTTGGAAGGTTACAGCTGTTTTGTTTGTACATACTCCCATGCAATCAGCTGTATATGACAAATTACACAATTGTAACCTCCCAACATGAAATGAATCATTATGTGATCTGAATTGCCGGGTGGCAACAAGGATGTAAACACGTTAGTCAAACCGTTTATTTTGAATGGGTTTGGAAGAAGACTCGTTTTTGCACAGAGGCCAGGGTTAACTTGAAAATAGCCTATTGTCAGGTTGTTCTTCTTACCCTCGGAATTGTATTCAAGTTCATTGTCAGCCACTTGCTCATCCTCATCTGGCGGTTCATAGCTGGCATGCTGTGAAATCAGATTTTAAATGGAGATAATGAGACTCCAATGACATCAAACAGGTACATGTCAGGTACATGTGTCCTGAAGCCTCTACCTTCCAGACAATCAGGTCAGTCAATGAATGGAAAATCCAAGTCTAGAATTGATCAGAATTTACAGCTCATGGTAACCTGCCCTATACTGTATTCCACATCACTCAATCACAGGATACCTGTTGACGTCTTTGCCTTTGTTTTGCTTCATTAGCATCTCCATCTGCTGCTTCTTCATCAGATAACTCAGCATTGTCATCATCATCATCACCATTATCTTCTGCAAGAGTTTAAAAGTAAAAGATTATACATCACTTGCAAAAGCAGTTCTACATAACAAAAAATAATTACAAAAGACAGACCTCAGCAAAGTTATGATAAAGTAAAGGCTGCTTTCCATATGATCACAATGATTGCTCCAGAAAAAAAAGTGTCCATATGATTGCTATGATTGCTACAGAAAAAACAATTCCCACGAGAACCAGCAAGCTTCAGCATAATAGTGGAAACACTCCAGTTTTCACACATTTTGTCCTGTGCAATGTTGAAAATCACTGAATGGACAAATAAATGCGTTTTGCCATTTTCCCTCAATAAAAGGGGAAAAGGGGGTTTCAACAAGTTTTTACTAGTTGCTATGATTGACATTTGAAACATTTGCATGTGTTTATATAGGGTTCAGAGCCACCTTAAAGTTTTGAAAATTTATGTGGCTCTGAACGCTATGTACAGAATTGTTTTGAACTTTGCCAAAAGTTGCGTCTTATCGTGCTTATTAAAATTTGATAATATAAAAAATTCACCGAATTCTAAGCCTCTAAAGCTGTATTTAAGGGTGCTTTTAGCAGGTCATACTGTTGCCATGGTAACCTATTGTGTCACTAAAATGATAACAACGTGTTAACCAATGACTGGGCAGTTTTTTTGATACCACGATTGTAGCCTCAAGTGATAAAGAGTGGTTATGACGACCCATCAAAATCTAAGTGCTGGAAAGTGTTTTGAGCCACCTTATGCTTTAAGAAAATATATACTTTACTGGAGTTTGCATCAAACAGGCGACCGTAAAGCAGCGCCCACAAAATTAATCATGGTCATTTTCATCAAGTTACTCAAAGCTTACTTGGAGCTATATCTTGTTCAGTTAAGCTGTCTTTAATTTAATTTTCCTTTTATAGAGCATCTTCTAGTTTGAAATTAATTATTGAGAATGCAAAAAACAAAATAGTTGATCACTTGTTTTATTTAAAATGGCCTAATCTTTTTGCAATTTAAACTTCATGATGCAGAACAAAACAGACAACAAAGCTAAATAAAATTACATGCATCTAAAACACATAAATAGCAGTTTGGGAGATGCAGTGGTGAGTGTTCCAGTCTCTGGGTTGGGCAGTTTGGGTTTGAGCTCTGGCTCGGATCACCGCCATGCATTCTTGGGAAAGACACCTCATAGTCCCACTCTTCAACCAGGTATGCAAATGAGTCGTAAACTGTTACCAAAACCAAACAAAGTCCTCAAGGTGGGCTTGAATTCTACCCATGGTGAGTAGCAATATTCTAAGTCGATTCAAGCTTTGGAAACCAGAATAAGCTCTCAGTGTAGACCAGTTTGGCCCAAGCCAGGGTGACAGTCAATCAAAGTTGAAGTTATCTTTCATTTATAGTAAAATATGATTTGAATTTCCTACCCTGAGCAATTCCTTCTTCGTTGCTAACATTTCTTGGATGTTCATTGTCTTCTGCAGTCTCAATTATCCTGCAATTTCATAAGATACGCATATGTGTATAAATCAGCAAACTTACATGTAGCAGTACAAAAACACATGAGATGAGAAGTAATTGCATTAGAAAAGACTGACAGAGCACTACTACTATGATTAAGGTGGCATTTTCCAACATTTCAGTGAAAACTATTCAGCTGTTTTGAGTCAAAATTGTTCCACATGGATTTCATAATACTACCATGATTTGCTGCATTGCAGTGCTTTGAATTCATATCATCATACATAAGTTGAAAGTTTTCCTAAAGCTTTATACATATAGCTATTGCATTAAAGCCAACAAAGTGGTGACCCAGAATTGCCACAGACGAGTGCACCTGAAATAATAGGTTACAGATTCACTGCGAACATGTCAAGTACAAGTCAAGTACAACTTTTACAAACAAGCTATTTCAATTAGCATTACATTGTTGGTTTAAAGCATTAAGTCTACACAACAAGACCAAATGGTGGTTTGGGTACTCATTTGCATTTTGCATATCAGCAAGAGGAAATCTGCAAGAAGTTACTTTTATTAGCACATGATGTCTCTCCTTTCATCTCATGAGACCTTTTTACATAGCATTTCTTTCACTATTATGTGGCTTTGAGTTACAAAGTGGGTAAAAGCACCTTGCTTACAAATCTCCAAGGAAAGACAAGACACCATTAGAATAACAATTATTGTTACATCTCATTAATCTTTGCTCAATATACTACCTTTCAGTCTCGTTACATAACCCTGAGGTTTTGATTCGACATAGTTAACTGAAATTGTTGTAGCACTTTGCCACACTGACCTTTCATTGTTTTTAGCTTTTGTGGCTTTTACAATTGCAGAAATTAACTTTTTTATGAAACTTGATTCCATGTAACGAAGAATTTCTGCAGCTCTCACAGACAGTTCTTCCTAAAAATAAAGCAGAGTAGTTTAGCATTCTGGTATTATTTTGAATCTTAAGCTGATGATGAGTTCAAAGCTTATTGACAAACACCTTCTTTAAAAGAATGTGCATTCACTTAGGGAAGTTTAAGACACTTCTCTATTCAATTTATCAAGACAACATGAGACAACATGAGACAACTAGGACCAGGTCTAAGGGCTGACTGTAGTTCATAATGCACCAATCTGGGTGATGTTAAATATGTCAATGCCCAAACAAATGTGTGATGATTAACAAATTACATTATTTTTTGGTGACACGTCTACTAATATATGGCATCAGTACTGACAATGATGGTAAATGATCCCAGCCTAATTACTAGTCTAGGGGCTACAAGGGAGAATCCAGGAATCAATAAGTTATTATGTTATTATTACTCTCTGATGATCACAGGCACTAGAGAAATGTATTTTCAGTGTTATTCCATCTATTTTAACTAGTTAAAACTGTTCAAAAGACTTTCTTTATCATTTCTACTACATAAAACATTAGAATGTAAAAATACATATACTAGCCACAGATGATCTGACCCCAGTTTGGCATTAACGATGGTCGAATCTTAGTTATCACAGTAGATCTTTCTGTTATTTTTATTTCAAGCTATACCAAAAATTACTCTTACTTTTTACACATATTATTCAACCATGCAACCAACCAATCAATCAGTCAGTCATTAATTTTGTTTAGACATGTAACCTCTATTGACTTAAAAGTTTGTTCAAAACATGTATATGCCAACTAAAGATAAAAAGAATGTATACTAAGCAGAAAACCCTGTTTAAAAAATGAAAAAAAAAAAAAAGAAAAAACTTCAAAATTACTAAAATTATGAATACTACTATCATTAAGTTAACAATTTACATAAATACAGTGGAACTCCGCTCAATGGACACCTGCTAAATATGCACACCCAAAATGAAATATAATGGACAGTTTTGTTTGTCCCAACAAAAAGCTCATTAATATTTTCTCCAAAATTAACCTGCTTAATACAGACAATGGGTATGTTTCTGTGTTCCGAGTCACTAACTATGGTATATCATCAACCCAATTTACAGACACTGGTTATCTGCGCACTGTCTATTGTCATTGTCAGAATTACGTGCTTATTCTAACCAGTGTACCCTGCTCAAATAATGATAGATTTCTATGAGTTAATATGATTTTATTTCTAAAACACAGTACCAAAAAAGTGTGTCAAGTACCTGCTGTTAAGATAATGATGTTACTTAAACCTTTATGGAAAAAACTCATTTACAGCTGGTGCTAATTAACTTAACTGTACCCCCTATTTTGAAGCTAAATTTGAGCCTTATTCACCTTATGCATAAATTCATTTTATACTTTAAATTTTATGGTATCAGATGGAAGCAACCTTCTGAAGATAAAACTAAATCCAGACGAAGTTAATCTTATGCTTAACTTATTCCTGCTCTTACCTTGTAAGATGACTCACTGAGAAATTTAAACTTGATGCGATGCACTCTAGATCTTTCGCCAAAGAAATACAAAATGAACATTTCCTCATAAGTGGTTTTCACATAATTATTTGTCAAAAGGTAGATGAGGGAAGACAATGTATTAAGATAAAGAGGGGGGTGGGGGTGTGTGGTTGCTGGATGTTCATTTAATACTCTTCTCCTTTATTTCCTGATCACAAGTGCACAGCAAGAGGATGCCGTCTGCTTGGGACTGTGAGCACAACATACGATATTTTGCCTTCATTACACAACCAAACACACTCAAAGGTAATGAGGTATGGGCATGTTACAAAATGTACTATGCATGTACTATGCGTACTACACTCATACCCAGTTTACGGTTTCGTGTAAGTAAAATATTAATTTATGTCAGTGCCGACTACAACAAATTACATGATGAAGTTTGCCCACTTAATATTAATAGGTTTGATAATCATGTTCATATATGGATTTGGACTGTGTATGGACTGGATATGGACTGCATATGGACTGGATATGGACTGGATATGGACTGGATATGGACTGAATATGGACTGAATATGGACTGGATATGGACTGGATATGGACTGGACATGGACTGTATATGGACTAGATATAGACTGGATATTGACTTTATATGGACTGTTTATGGACTAGATAGACTGGATATTGACTTTATATGGACTGAATATGGACTGTTTATTTTTTTCTCAGCTTGTGAGTGGGCAATATAGAACATGAATATGCAAGAAGACGATAAAAGCTTCTTAACAGCAAATAATAAGCAGTGTGCTATACATACTTGTTCAAATTGGCCGGGTATCATGCAGTTTTAAAATAAAGAATAGGGATATTAAAACAGCACCATATCATGATTGTCAAATGCAAATTATTATAAGATTGGTAATGTTATTGCTTAATTATCAGTAATTTTACCACAAAACATGTTCAATGTTGAGTCGACTCTAGCCAGAATACTTCACTGGGGAAAGTGAACAGGTGCACTGACAATGTAAGAATAGCTATCATGAACTTATTACTACCAACAGTTCACTGAAAATGCATGGTGGAGAATTTCTCACCGTGTTCCTTTCGTCTTCGGTGACAATGACTCCCAGACATCAACAGATTCTAATACCTGCACAAAAAGCATAACTGATTACAACCCAGAAAGCTGGTTATCAACTTTCTCCTAGCACGCCCTTGTGCTGCCCTAGCTACTGTAGTCCAGAGCAGCGTTTCACAGGGTTTACAAAGGGTGATGAAATCCAAATAAATTATACATCATATTTTAGAATGGAGACAATAGAGACAGTATGTGATACCTGTGCCAAGGTAACTTTTGTGAATTTCCTCTGCAACTGTTTGGCATGCTTGCGTGATTTTTTTCCTGGTTTAACAGGGAGATCCATACTGGGAGTCTTGATGTTTGCACTGGCAGTCAACAAGATTTCCCTAAAATTGAATATTCCAACAAAATTAACATTACATAAGGTATTTCTCAGAACTTCACTTTCAAAACCATTTCAATTCAAAGCCTGAAATGCAAGGTGCTTGATGTGATACATTTTTATATTTGTATACTTGACGTAATAGTTGGTTGAGTTCTCTCATTTGCATATTATACACATTTTTCAAACTTAAATATCTCCAGCACCAATGCAGATATTTGCAAACGGTATATGGTGTTTTTAATCTTTCATGGAATTCTATGTGATTAAGCTAAAAATTCAAGGGGTAAATATTTGATCATAGCACCACTTTAAATACCAGTTTCATGTGCGGTATCATGTAAATCAATTTTACTATTGACACAACAAATAAGAGATACACTGTTTCATCACATTTTCAAATGATGAAGTGAAAAAAAGCAATGTGTAGTGGAATATTTATTTAACAAAATTACCTCAGCCTTGGAATTCCAAGAGTAACGTTCATTTCACCACGACCAGCAAAGTGAAAAGTGTTGAGTGTCATCTGAGTTGAGGGCTCACCAATAGACTGCATGAAAAGAACACGGACAACATTCTGGTTATTAGCAATGCCTTGGCAAAGCTGAGAGGTGCAACAAAACCAATCTAGCCCTGATGCTTCACACTATTTGTCACTGTGTTGTCCGAAATGTTCGCTTTACAAAATATACAGTGTTATGTCATGAAGACAGGGTGTACACTTGAGTTTAGTGTCCTCACCTGAGCTGCTAACAGCCCAACAGCTTCTCCTGGCTCTGCCAATGCTCGGAAAGCTTTCAGGTGCATTAGGTTTTTCAACTTGCTGGCTGGTAGTTTACCACTACAAACAATAACAACTTTCTGGTAACAGTTTCTCAAAGTCACATGATCTATGATTATTATTGTCATTAAGGATGATAAACATTGAGAGGGAAAGATTTTACAGTTACTCTTTTCATCCAAGAAGAAAAATGAAATAAATAATTATTTGTATTAACTACCCCTCTTTTATGCAAGCTTAGTCATAATTATATGAATAACAAGACCTAATGCTTTTGTTGCAATAACAGCCCTATGGCCAAATAAACACAACCCTTTAATGTGCCTTAGCTTTCTGTAATGAGCACATCTTAATTCTTACTAATAAGTTCCACAATGTAATGAGCACTATTTCCAAGCATAGTTAAGTTAGTTAAGTTTGAAAGGTGACTCATTGTCAAGAGTTATTGTTAAATTAAGTTATGAGGATGATTTGTTTTTAAGCATTACTGCATGTTTATCCATTAAAAACCCAAATCTTGTTGCACTCTACAAAGCATAATTATGTTGAGATGAGTAAGCATTTGTTCCTATTGAGCCCATTAGATTGGGGAGGAAGCTGTTACACTATTAGCATCTTTCAAAACAGTGAATATAAATGATTTTAAAGAACAGCTCAGACATACTACTATGGTACTGATGAAGTAATCACAAATCAATATTCTGGGGGCAATCACCTTGTCATCATTGCTGTCTCTTAATGACTATATTCTTACTATATCAATGTGCTGTTGATTATATATGCACATATAAACAAATAAATACAGAGAAGCAGTGTTTGAACCTTTCTTCAGAATCCTCATCAGTCAAGCAGTTGTCAGGATTTTCTTCTATGTATTTTGTCACAGATAAAGAAAACCTCTCAGACACAGATCCAAAATGCCTGTCTGGTTGCAGCTTGGAAAGAACAGGATCAGGACAACCCGTGGCTTTCTTGATATATCTGCATAAAACAATTTTATAGTTCCTCAATTCTCTGCATTTCTAATTGCGTGACAGATAACGATCTGCATGTGAAGTTGAACAACGCATGAATAAATTAAACCCCGAAGCACCGACCGGTATATAAAGTTTTGTCACAAAAGTATTCACTGGTACAGTAAAAACCCACATAAAAGAACACGTTTTAGGGGTTTCAGGCTGATTTTGTTCTTATATATCAGGTGTTCTTAAGGTGTTCTTAAAATTGTTTCTAAAAATTAAATACTGCATAGACTACCAACAAATGAAATCATTGTGCAAGCACAACATTTTAATTAATTAATGATAGCACATATATTGATCTAGTTAGCATTGTACTTAGTACTGTACCCTAGTAGAGGCTGGCAAAGGGTTTATGAGTGATGCATGATGAGGGCTAAAATTTGTACGTGACGCTTGAAAGTTACTTAAAAAGAAACGTGATTCATGAATACCTGAATGCATATGACATTTGATTTATCTCCTGAGGTATGTGTGATTCGTGAATTATTTGTTTTAGATCATGAAAATTTCATTTTCCTGAGGTTTTTCCAACAAGAACTGATTCAAACTGGCCAGAAACGTGTTTGCCCATGGACTCCTCGGCGTCAATGGCATTTCCGTCTCGGTCAATCATCAGAACTTGACAGGTCATCATCTTTGACATCTTGCTCAGCTGGTCTTGGGACAGTCAGTGACCTTTGAGATCTGCTCTTGTTGTTTATTGCTGCAGCATGGAAAACAAAATCGAAATCCTGTCTTCAGCGGTGAGGTTCTTGTCTCTTTCTTTCTTTGCAAGTCCAGCGGATCAGCAGCTACGCAAGCTATTCACAAGGAGAAGTTTAATGTGCCAATAGATGCCAGTCATAAAGATTTACATAATTTTACCAAGCACATGGTTGCATTTACTGACCTCAAGCAAACTGCCTCAGTGAAAGGCCTTGGACAAAATCCTGAGGTCACCATCACTCGGGTGAAAAAAAAATGAAATTGGCAGCGTAGATGTTTTCTCCATTCGTACTCAAGATGCTTGGAAACATGAATTTCCTGGCCTTTGGACTGGTAACGGGATGCTTTAACATAGGTGATATTATCCTTCAGATATCTTTAGACTCTTTAAACATTCACGTGTAAAATTTGAACAGATTTATTTCATCCAGTCATCTAATTTAGTGAAGGCATGAAATGGAATGTGTAATGGAGCCCCAAATGAAGATTACATTTTGTGATAATCTAAGAAAGATGTCAAAGATCATTTCATCGATCATATGTGGTCTATGTGAAGTATACAGCTGACAAAGCTGTGCAGAGAAGACCTTTTTTTATGCTAATTATTATCCACATGACTCAGATCTGTCCAATTAATTCTCTTACCTGGTGTCTTGAGTTCTAAATTTGTAAATATTTTGGAATTTGAATTTTTTCGTGATTTTTGTCATCGCCTTGTCCCAGTCAGAAACAGTGAAGAAGGCCTTAGAATTAGGCCTGCATTATCATAACTACGTTTCCTTGGTTACAACATCAATGTCGTTTCCTCTTGCGGTGGCTGGTGTCTTCTGTAAAGATTTAACATTTAGGTCTTTGTTGTTACTTTCTGACTGAAAGACTAGCACAATTATGACTGTCATAAAACCAATTCCAAAGCCAATGTCGGATGATTTTACCGATTTTCTTTCTCACATTTTATGTAGTGTCGGTGGTCCAATGGGTAACAGCTTGGGTTGCTGGTGTGCCGGTCTTAAAGTTAGTTACTGAGACATCACCAAGCTCCAACACTTCCTCAGCTATGTCGAACCAACACATTCATTGACCAGCATCCAGTTTACCAAAAAGTCAGAAACGACGCGCTGACTCCTTAGAAGATGAAGAGATGTATGCAAAGGTCAGAAAAGGGGATCCCTAAGTACAAAATGCTCGGCAGGAACAAGAGCTGTCACAGTTAAAAGAAGGTGGGTTATGTGATTTCTGGAAGTGTATTTTCTTTAAGAAAACAGCTAAAAGCAGTCAATTCACATGGGAGATGCGGAGTATGTGGAAAGCAAATTGAGCTTCCAACCGACAGAAAAAACAAAGGGAAAAGGGCTTACTTCGAGAAAAGTAAGTAGAAAAAAAAGGAATCTGGTGTCTGGGCTTAATTTATTATTTTGTTGAACGGCTTCAACAAGTGACTTTTTCAGAAATTGTAGGCCTCCGACTTTCTGATTAGTAGGGTATTTATTAAGGTTCCTTGTCGTATAGCTACTTGTACTACAAGGCCACTTATTGGGCAAAAACAAGCACAGTAAACCCCGTGTTTTTATTCCATTGTAGTTTTTACAATAACTGCAGAAATTCTTGCGGGCTCTTTGGCTAATTTTCATTGTCAATAAGCAGACAGATGCATGAATTTTTAATTTATGCAATGTTGACCAAGCGACAACGGACAAGTTGACAATTTGTTATTGTAAAAACCAAATTGACGTCAGTTTTCATGTGTCTGTCCTGTTATTGTTCATGAATTTCATCATAACATTGTCAAAGTAGTTCGCAGATCCACTCTACTATCGTCTCGTGGATCCACGACATCCACAGCTACTTTGACAATGTTATGACGAAATTCATGAACAATAACAGGACAAATGCATGAAAAACTGACATCAATTTGTTAAGATATTTGTTGTTATTCATACTGGACTAAATACTGGGTCGACATTGGACTTTAAATCAAAATAATTATATTTCATTTCTTCCACAGAACATTATTTAAATTGTTGCCGGAAAAGACAGTCTGTAACTGCAGCATCCACCAAGGAGCAAAAGCAACAAGAGAGGTCTAGGAATCTCTTGTCGTCATGGGTTGCCACTTCAGTCACTACAAACACGCCTGTCCAAGGAACGTCGCATGCTGTCGATGAAAGAGCCCAAGTCCCGCAAGATGACCAAGATCCTCTGGATATGGAAGACTTAGACCTTTCCACTGAGTAAAGTCTTATGCTTGTAACATTTCATACATCTATATTTTAGCAAGTGCTTTGTACAAAACAGGGACTACTAGTTTATTATTTATCATTATTATAGCAATAATGTTCACAGTGTAACAAAAATAATGAAGGTGTACAGCTTGGGATTAATAAAATGTTTAAGTCTGAGTGAATCTCGACAAGTTTGTGTGTGGTTTGATATCAATGAGAAATGAAGGGTAAAATATCAATATCACTTTTATTTATTTTTCCTATAGTTATACCACTATTAGTGGATCTTCGCAACAATCTGGCTATGCTCACCTAACAGTTGCAGATCTGGGGGTACCCGTGCCTTGGGCGTATGATAGTTTCAGTGAGTTTTCTGCTGTGCCAGAAGAGGAGGTATTAGTTTTTACTGCCGGATCAGAAACAGAATTCGGAGAAGATGTAGATTTGTCTACAAAGGGACCCTTCCTTAGTGGTGACGATTTTATCTCGGATGAAGAGTACGAAGTAGGAGACAGCGATTGACAATTATTTCCTCTGGTCATCACAGCTGCTGACGACATTTGTGTTAAGCTGAACCATCTTATACAGAGTGGCAAGGTACCAACATACAAAATATTTTATAAATATTT